>NW_028186579.1:1684381-1690246 GCF_003343005.1 Rhea americana
CGTTCCATCAGGATGCGCTTTGAGAGCGGTTCTGCTGCTGTGATGGAGTAATGGTTTTCTTTCAGTGGTAGAAAAGCAGTGTAGCTTCCCTCTCTTCTCTCTTCCCTTCTGCCCCTGCCCACACTTACTTTGTAAGCATCTGCACACCTACCTGCCCTATCAGACAGAAAATAAAGTAATATTTTATTGAAACATTTGGCAAAAACAAGCAGCCAGGAACTGGATAACTAAATAGCAGAATAGCCATTTGTATTTTCTAATGCATTCAGGTAACCTACAAAGTTTCAGTGTGTAGATTGGAAGTAATCAAGGGTCTGCTTGGATTGCAGTGCAGGAATACTGAGCATGCTTTCTGTTGCTGTCCAGTGAAAACATATTAGCTGTTTTCCACTGATTCCACCTGTCTTGCACGCAGGTTATTCAGCAGTCAGTGGCATGTTGAGCTGAGGAGGGTTTTGTGTATATTGTTTAATTTATTTCTTTCATGTGGTTCTCTAACCATAAATTGGTTTTAAGCCGTTGGGACCAGGCCATTTTCCAGATATCTGGCTTTTAGATCTGGGATCAGTGAGAGCGAGGATCTCTGTTCCCTCTCTAGAGCTCAGCTATGTGTATTGTTGTTCCTGGAGTTCATTTAACTTGTTTTGGAATAGATGGTCTTAGTTTTAGCAATATACTTTACTTGTTCCGTAGAGTTGGGATATTAGATATTTGTGTTGCGCAGTGGGTGGAAATGGCTTACTCAYTTCCACAGTATGTGAATTCATTATTTGCCATCAGATACGGAATCCTAATCTTAGAACATAGCCACAGTTGTGAGAGCAGAGCTTCAAACTGAAGAAATGAAATTCTGAGGGTGGCTTTAATGAGTTTAGCCATGTCAACATCTTGTACATGATATACATTTTTTTTTAYACTAAATTTTCATTTTCTGTGTTTTGCTAATGTTTATTCTATGGATGGGAAGTAAGATGGGCATCAAAACCATTGCAAAAGGATCAGAGTCTGCTGATCTTGCTTGATCTGCTGTCAGGGACCATCTCAGTGTACTGAGCTTTTTGTRCTGTGCTACGTGTGCCCTTAGAGTTGAGTGTTTGCTATGGGCTCACAGCACATGATAGCTTTTGGAGGACTGGAGAGTTAAGAGACTGGAGAGCTGAGAGCTGGAGACTGGAGAGCTAGAAATTGGGAATCTGAGTGCCTTTATCCTACAACATCTCTTGAGCTCTCTGAGTGGAATTGAAATCCCGCATGCTCAATACTGGGCTAGAAACTAATTTACTCTCCATATTCTGAGTCTGTCTACCTTCAAACCAAGAGTCTGATGTTTCTAAACTAAACAGAGACCCTTTTCCTCTGTTCGTGTAAGAGTTGTGCTTGTTGCTTTCTGTCTGTGTTAATTGTGCAAATGTGAATTGCTACTGCATTACTTTGTGCTGGAGCTGCCCAAATTACTGTTAAAAAATAGTGTGTCCTTTAGGTGGTGTTTTGTCTTTTGGGTTTTGTTATTTCAGATCATTTCTGCAGGTTTATAATAAAAATTCTCAAATGGATTTCTTATTCCTTATTATTTTTAACAACTCCAAACTAGAAAAAAAAATTACCCTATAAATCATTCATATCCTGCCGCAGCAGTTTTGTATAACCACTCTTGATTCATAACTAATATTGCAGCACAGAAATTATTGCTGTATGCAGTTAATTACCTTAGTTATATAAATCGTCCAAGCAGAAAATAGAAAAAACATTAGGTGACGTAGTCAAATTTCAATAAATGGTTGTTCCATCTTACTTTGAGAATATTATTCATAGAAATGGAAAGGATTGACGAAAATACCAAATAAGAATAGACTTTGTGTTTTAAAATGAGTACAGAAACGCTTTCCACTGCTTCCTACTCCCACTATTTTTTTTCAACTTTGCTTCGTATAAATGGAAAGATTAGCTTATAAATCAAAGCTGTTTTTTCAAAATAAGATAGAACTTGTAGACTCAAACTTCAACTGAAGCCTTAAGGCTTCATAAGTCACAGTCATGTTAGCTATTTCGTGGTGTGTTTAGCATCCAGTGGACATTTTGTTRTTCAGTGTTAAAGAATATTAAAAAAATTTATAGGATTCCTGTCTATTCTTCACTGAAACTTGTATCACTTTGTAAACCAAGAAAGTAATGTATTAAAGAGATGTTCACCCTTGAAAAGCTAGCATGAGAATAAGAAGGAAGGCAATGATTATTGCTCTTTTTCTTGCCTTTTTTTTTTTTTTGTTGTTGTTTGTTTAGTGGAAATGGTACTCATTGGAATTCTCTTTCTAGGTGGTTTGTTTTGGATGCAGAAACGAGGGATCTGGTTTCAATACACACTGATGGCAATGAACAGCTCTCAGTGATGCGCTACTCAGTAGGTGGGCAGACTTCTTGTACATTCAGAATAATTCTATGTTTTAATTTCTGATAAATGAAATATTTTCTGTTAAGCTGTATTTACCCATGCCAAATTACTGCCAGTCAGTAGTAAAGTCAGAGCTTTGAAAATTTTGGTTTAATRTCATGAATATCTAACTGATTATTTTGTTACAGATTTGTGTATGCTTAATCTTAATTTTTTAACTGCAAATGTTAGTCACCTATCTCAGCCTTTCCCTTATGTTGATCTGTGCTGTTAAAACAAATGTTATCTCTGCTCCCTGAAAAAGTAATAATTCTCAACTAACTAGYTGGCAAGTTAACAGAGAAGAGAGAACTATTATTTTCCAATTTACCCAGATATTCCTTATATTGCTTTCAGTAATACAGGCCAGAATTGAGTCTCCTTTGTCAGACATGACAAATCCTCAAAGGCTGAGTCCTTACTGGTAAAACTCAATRGAAGAAGAATCCCATAAATTTGTTTTTTATTTGCTTTTGGATGGAACGTCATGTCAGTGGGCAAAACATTACTCTGCTACTGCCACATCTGCTCATGGTTCAAGGCAACTCTGGACCATGAACCTTTTAGAGACAATGAGGGTTAGAAAACTGCTAGTAATGTCTAATGCTCCACTTACTGTTGTTTAGATCTTATTTAGCATTGGTTTGTATACAGTCCTTTAAAAAAAAAAATCTAACTAGAGAGTAAATGCTGCGCTGCTTTTTTGTAATTCAGAAAGCTCAGGTCTGCCTGCCTGCTGTCAAATGTGCCCAGAAATCTAGGGCAGTATGAGGATTTGTGATCCACTACCCTGTCCACTTGCTTAAAATGAGTAAGGGTAAAAGAACTTGCCCGAAAAGCATACCCACAAAATAAAAAGATAAAAACTGGAAAACAACATACTGTAATCAGCTATGTATCCTTAAATACAGTTCATGAGCAATAGCTTAATTGAAATTATTACTTTAGTGATAAATCTGAAATCATTACATTTTAGAAAACAAATATTCTGTTAATATATATCAAATATTTTGATCTTGTATTATAGATGGCACCTTACTTGCCGTTGGATCCCATGACAACTTTATTTACCTCTACGTAGTAACAGAAAATGGAAGAAAATATAGCAGATATGGAAAATGCACTGTAAGTTTTGGAGAAAAAATAATCAGCAATTTCAGCATTTTAATTATATGCACACTAAGATTTTAAGCAGGTGGAGCAAAAAGAAAATCTTTTTCTCTCTCTCTAGGTTGACGCTTTCCATTTTTAGTCTGGTTAGACCTGCTGCGATTTTCTTCCTCTACCCCTGCCCCACCCTCACCAAGGGATTTAGTAGATTTTTAACTTCAGGCTGATTGGTTTCAGAACTGCTGGTTGTTAGATGAACCCTTTTTGCATCAAATATGAATGATTTCTCAAACTTTTTCTTTGAAATAGGAAATCAGCAGTAAGATGCAGAAGACATTGTGTATCTATATGCTGAAAATCTTTCTGGGAAAATACTGCAGTTATTTGGGGATTATTTTCCCTCTATTGATAAGTAYTTTTTGGACCAGTGTAATGCTGATGGTGGAATTTTATTAAGAGATATAATTTTGGAGGTTGCAAATATGCACTATTTTAAGCTGCAATTATTATTAAATATTTGGGACTAGGGAGTATGTTACCTTTCAAGAACGAATTTCTAGCCCATTGTAAATAAAAGCAACTGTACCACAAGTAGCAGAGTTTAGATTAGTGCTTATATTTGTACGAGGTTTCTCCAGTGTTAAAAATAACAATTTCAAGAAATGACATACTTTTTCTATTTTGCTTAACGTTGTCTAATATCCTGGCATAAACTTCAGCTATCTCTCTCGGTTTCACATAGAGAGCATCTGAGCCTCAGTGGAATTTTGCAAGTGATATAAAAACAGATTCGTATTTCAAATATGAATTTTTTAAGGATGCATGCCCTGCTTGAAACACTTTTAATGTATTTGTAACCAATTGCATTTCTTTAAAATAATAACACTTCTCAAATTGCTTTGTTAATTTGAAAATACTGGGAAAGACCATTCTGGGAGCCTGAATTTTGCCCCCAGATGAGATTGTCTGCTAGAGTTTCTCAGCCTTTGACAGTGGAGACTATTAAGGGAAAGTGAACGGGCATTAGGGAGCCCTTTAGTGATGCGCATGGTACCTTTGAGGGATTTCTGCTTGTCATGGGCGTTGAGCCGAGGAAAGATGCATGCACTGGGTCGTCCAGCCAGTGCTGTTTAAACTTGCAGCATGGGCCCAATCGCAACAGGCAACAAAAGCCCAGCAAAAGTGAGATTTGCTCCTATGCAGTGCGGGGTGGCCCCAGAGGAGAACTGGCCCCCATAGCACTTGCTCCGCAAGCAACATGATCTCTGGTGAACGAGAATAGCCAGCACGAGTGGGAAGGGGAGGCTGCCATGACCAAGAGGAGACAGGTAGTGTTGGGGGGCCGGGGGAAAGGGTGGCCTCACGTGAGCCCTGGTGGGAGGGGGGCAGTGAGGGAGAGGAAATAGGCTTCAACTGCAGTGACTGGAAGAAGCCCAAGTGATGGGCTTTGCTGCATCACTGACTATCCCGCCATGCCGTGCTGAGCTGAGCCAGGGCTGGTGGCCTTGGAGCTGCTGCATTGGCTCTGGCTCTCCTTCCTCCTTCGCCTCCGTCCATGAGCTTGGCCTGTTGAACCAGCAGGCAGGAGGCAGCCGGTGGTTTTGGTGGCACCGAGGTCAGCAGATAGCCTGGTGATCACCAAGTGAACATGGCGTGAGAAATCAGGTCTGCCCAGGGAGCCCAGTCCGAGAGCCAAGACAAATTTAATATTCAACTTACCCTACTTTAAAGGTCTGCRTGAACTCTTTCAAGATGTATGAGATCATTTTTTTCCATATAGTGTACCTATTCTGTTCAGGAGATAGTAAGTTATAATTTAAACCAGCACTGATTGATGTGTTGACCACGATGCCCCTACTTTGTTCTCTGTTCTTATCAGAACAGAGGGAGCCGTTAAAAGCAGAACAAATTAAGAACTGTTTCTCCTGAGCAGTATGCAGAAATGCAGTTTGCTTGCAGTTGATACCACCTTATTTATMCAATAAATGTGTAATAATAAGTGATCTCATAATTCCAAAGCTACTAGCAGGTAGGAAGAGTAATCAGTAACCAGTTTTCAGTGTACGGAGTATGAAGAATCTGCACTGAAACAAAAGATGTCATCCCACTGTAATGTGTTTCTCTCCTTCCTTGTCCTTTTCTTCCTCATGCATCCCAGGCATTTCGAAGTATTTAGCTTCTATTTAGACGTCTGTCTGTCTGTTCCCCCCTTCTTAGTAGTGGGAAAAGAAAAGAGTTCATAAAGGGGTGGGGGAAATGACTGTTGTTATACTCGGGCAGAAGGGTTAGGGCTTCGAAGCGGAATCTTTTTTCTTTTTTTTTTTTTT
>NW_028186579.1:1690281-1717533 GCF_003343005.1 Rhea americana
TGTGAGTGATTGCATGAGGAAGCCAAAATTAGCAACCGGGTTTCTCTCTGAGCTGAGCTTCTTTGACCCTTTCAGCTTGTGCAGAATGCAGCAGCGTATTAATTCGCTGGACTGAGTGAGACTGGCGATCGAGTTTCACACACCCGGTATTCCTCTGTGCTGGCTGCCAGCACGCTTGTGGGCTGATACTAGCTTGATATTAAGCAGGGAGACACCTTGGTATGTTTGAGACCTTGAGCTCTTTCTGGTCAGGTGTTTGTGCTCTGGCATCGTGTCCTTTTGGCATTCTTGAGTCATTCAGTAGCCCAGCGAGTGACCTCCAAGTAGTATGACTAAGTCCTTCTGGTAGTCAACTTCTAGTTATTTCCTGCAGCTTGAAAACATTACTTTAATCCTTGTAGAAATATTTTATTTACTAGACTAGCATTAGCTTGGATATAAGCTGATTGSTATTACTATGTGTAGATAACTTTTCAGTCATGCTCAAGTTTTCTGTTGCATGAAGTAGGCTGTCTTCTAAGCCTGTTCCTGTGATGAGTGATGGTGTTGGTTGTGATCAGAAGGAATTTCCAATTAGCTGAAACAACCATTTTGACTCGTGCAGCTGTTTTGAGGGCTTCAGATATGCAGACAGCAATCTGAAGGTATGGGCTAGGTTATGAACTTCCAGTGCGTCAGCAGCTCTGGGGTAACTGGCCCTGGTTGTGTTTGCTTTACACCACCGAGATACCTGCTAGCAAAAGAGAAGCAAGGGCTGTGCATCTACTGAGCTTGCTATGGGATAAAAGCTATACTATCAGGCTAAACCTGAAATAATCAGTGTGCCCATCCCATAAGCTGTGGACATTTCGACCTTTTACCACTTAAGTCTGAAACGGATAAACATTACCAATGAAGGAGATGGTTTCCATTTAGTCAGATAGTTTTAACAACCAGTGATAACGTGAGTAATTATGTTCGTTGTATATAAAGGTACACAGAAGGAAAGAATAAAACGTTGCTTTATCTGTGGTAGCTRCCGAAGAAAGATTTTAATAGAAAATAAGATTGTGCTATTTAAAATATTAAGTCGCTGTTATGTTCCGATTCATCATCTAGTGATCGCTTGCTTGAAGAGATTTTCCAGCATGGAGCCCCCTGGCCAATCGCTTTGTTCACTCCCCACCGCCCCTAGGAATTTTAACAGCTGCCAAATGTCTGGCAGGATTTAGTAAATGACTGACCAATTCTTTTCCATGTTGGAGTTAGCTTGCAAATTTTCAGGCTTGGAAAATAAGAAAAAAAATCCTCGCCAATCCTACTTTTTTTTTTTTTTTTTCAAAATACCAAGTTTGCACGTTAATATCATATATCCTGCCCTTGACTGCAAAGTAGGTATGTCAGTATGCAGTTCCTCTGCTAGAGGCAGAAAATAATACTTAAGAAAAATAAATCTTAAGTATTATATTTTTTCCCCTCTAAGTGTTTCTGAAATCCCGTGCAAAAGGCACAGTGACAAAGGAATAGAGATGACTCTATTTATACATTTAATTCTGAAGGCAAACAGCCTCTCTTGCAGTTGGCTGTCAAGAAGTCGGTGGTGAGTAGTGTGGCTGCTGGAAGGCACTTCGCAGGAGGCCCAGGATGGCCCGTGCTCCAGCACGGTCCAGTGTGACCCAGGCAGGGCTGAGGGATCCGGCATGGCTCTGGAGACCCTGCCTTCATAAGAGGTGCCAGGAGGGGAAAGGAGATGAACTGGCAGCTGTCAGTCACGAGGATGGCATCCAAAGATGCCCAGCAGAATGATTAGAAAGCAAAAAAATGGACAATCTTATTAGGGAGGGTGGAGCGGTAAGAAGACATGGGAGATTGGATGAGAGAAAAAAAGAGAGTGAAACAGAAGTCATGTTTACTCACTTCCTATTCCCCATTCTATGGATGAATAACTTACTCATTTTACAAAATTACAGCTTCCCTAGAGGCTTTCAAATCATTCTTATTATTTGTACTATGCTTATCAAACAAACAAACAAAAAAAATCATGCATGGGAAAAGCACTCTGAACAGATGCATTTAGCTTCTCCCCAAATATAGTAGGAAAGTAGCTGCTTAGGACTCAGTGTGCTAGTGATGGTGATAAATACGCAAGTAGGCCAAAGAGTTTTTGTTATTCCAGTGATGACCTTGCGTGTGTAGGTAAAACCCCCTGTAGCTGGCTTTAACGTGTGTGGTGGAGGGTGCATAGCAGGGGCTTTTGGAAAGCTTTTGAGAGTATCCTTGAGCACAAGGAAGGCACTCAAGGGGTAGAGGGGGATACTTTTTTAAATGTTAGTTGTYGCATTTGTGGGCACAACTTCTGTTTCTGTTTCACATTGGTGTTGTTGCATTCTTCTTTAGGGACATTCCAGCTATATTACACACCTTGACTGGTCCCCAGACAACAAGTATATAATGTCAAACTCAGGAGACTATGAAATATTATACTGTAAGTATAAAATTAAATATACTRGAAACAGAAATATGTATTGGCTATCAGAACATAGAGAAGAATGAGTTTGATCAAGACTGCACAAAATGCTTACTGACAAAGGAACTAATTTGAACGTTTATAACTTCATATCTTGATGTTCCTCAGAGCTGTGTATTACCTAACGGCAATGCCAAATATAGCTTACTCCTCTGCAAGGTCATAAATCAGGGTAACAGCTTAGAATTTACAGAAGAAGTGGCATTAGGTTTTGATCTTAGCCTGAAAGTTTTGTAGATTGAAAATAATACATACAGTTGTCTAATTAGTGCCAACAAAACCAGTTATTTTAGGGGAATAAAACCAGTGAGTCTGTACCACTGTAATTTTTGTTTTATGTGTGTGCTTATTTTAACTTTATCATAGCTGTTAGTGTTGAAAACTGAGCAAAGAGTACTTCTATTTGTATAAGTTAATGATAATATTTTCATGTTTGTTTGCCTTTTTTAGTGTACTCAAATATGAATTTAASTGTAATATGTATTAGTTCTATCACAAATTCAATTTCCATAGTGTAAATCAGCGTATTTTTAAACTATTAATGTATTCTTCCTATGGTTTTAACTGGAACAAAAGAGTTGTAGATTCTGGTCCTGTACAGGCAAGAGGAGCCAGTGATAATGAGTGGTTTAATATATCTGGCACTTTAACGTGTCCTTTCTGCCTGATTGCAACTTACATTTCCACTCTGGATAGTTCAGTATTTGGATCTGCCAAAAGAAAATGTGGGTGACCATAATTGTCTATGCAGAGAAGCAAAGAGCTGTGACCCAGTAGTTCTTGACTTGTGTATAGAAAGATGGACGTTCTTTGGGGAAATAATCATTCCTTTCCTGGTTAGAAGTGGAAAAGCAGTTTAAAGCTTCTGTGGCAATGGTTTCTCACTGTTCTTAAAAGCAGAGCTTCCTGAATGCTTGATTAAATTTTGGCCTGTTGATGGAGATGATAAGAAGGATAAATTCTGCTATTATAGGACCTATTAAAACATTTTGTAGAACAGGTAGGAGGGGAACAAACTACAGTGAAGTGTTTTTGAGGTGTGCTGAAACAGTGTACTGAGGTACGCTGTGGAAAGGGAAATGAGACATAAATGTGGCTCTTAGATACCAAGTGAAAGTTCAAATATTTGGAATTTGATAAAGGACATAMAGTATAACATAGTGCTGGCCTATCTTTGCCTCTACAGTGTGATTCTAGACTTATGCATTTGTTACTGTCTCCATTAGCCATACCATCATTAAAGAGCGTGTGTTTAAATCTAAAATTCTATGCCGTAACTTGTCGTTGACTTTTTTTTTTTAAAGGGGACATTCCAAGCGGCTGTAAGCTAATCAGGAATCGTTCTGACTGTAAGGATATAGATTGGACGACATACACTTGCGTGCTAGGCTTTCAAGTGTTTGGTAAGCATCATTTCACTTGTTTTTAAACTACTCAGGCTGTCCTTTTGTTATTTATTTTGCTTCAATTTGTCATTAGAAATATACTGTTAATAATTAGTGATAATGGTGCTGAGATGTCCAACTGAGACTGAACACAGTATTTTTCTGTGATACAGAGCACTGGGTATGAGTATGCTCCGTAGACAATGTATACTTGATTTCTGTTTAGTCTCAAGGATCAGGATTTGATTTTTCTGTTACTGTTTTTAAGCTATCAGTTCTGGGAGCTTTGAACCAAAAAGCTRGTATTTTGAATTGCTCACATGGTATACACACATTCTGCTTGCTTCCTGGTTTCAGAAAAGGAGTAAATCTAGCAATTAGTAAAGATGTGAGAATAGGATATAGTTCATGACTTAAAAGCACAGCAGCACCTTGAGACCTGCAGCAAGCAGTGAGAAATATACATTGCTTGTAAAGAATGAAAATGCTTCAAAGATTAAACATATTCTTTGCCTAGTGGTTTATTAAAAAAAAAAAAAAAGTACAAAAAATTACAAAGCCAACAGATGCAACTTTAATACTGCTATTTGAGACTGTGACCAAATAGTTCAAACTACTTTTGCCTAGAGCAGCTCTGTTGGCCTTAAATTAGGAATCCCTCTGTRAGGAGTTGAAAGGTATTGTTCAGTCTGTCGGTGCTGTAAACCAACTCATGTGAACTGGATGCCAAACACTTCACTTTCACTGCCAATATCAGATGCCTTCCTTAGTTTTTCATATTGCTGGAAAAATCAAAAGCAAGTAGAAGTAAATCACTAAATTCTTYGGAGAGGTGAAGGTTAGATCTACAAGCCTTTTCTTCACAGCTACTAGAAGTTCAACTTTGAGTATCAGTTTATATACAGGGTGGAAGAAAATCTGAGTGCTTTGTGTAGCCTTTCACAACTTCTATCAAATTTTTAATGAGCAAGTAGTCTTAAAGGACTTGTGGTTGTTTTGGTACTAGCAGTGATGCTCTTGTATGGTGTTATTAATAGAGTAGAAGGTGGTTTAGGCTGTATAACCAAACCTACTTTCCTTTCTCCCTGGGTACCAAAGATCTGAGGCAGAGCAGGGAAAATAGTTAGGAACAGGGGAGGATGCTGACTCGTTGATTAGCTGTGTAAATATTTTTGAGCTGTCTGAAGTTTGTAGTAGGTAGAAGAAATGAGTTGGAACATGCTGTTTGTTTGAACTGAATACTGTCATTTGTTGTTTTGTTGAGAATACTGCCTCCTGAGTTAAATTGAGTTGTATATGTGCTTTTTTATTCAGTCTGTCTTGGTGAAAATGAGAGGAGACAGCTCTTTCCTCCTAGTGTCTTGTGCATGTAAGGCCAGACTGATTAAGGACACTGATCTGTACTATTCGTTTCCTAACTTTCTGTGCTGCTGTGGAGCTAAGACCAAAATAATGAAGACTGTTAACATAAATGGCTTTTTCAAATGAGATATTAGAAGATTCAACAGAAAACAGAGAAAGTGAAAAACCAAGGCTGTGCTCCATGCTTATATAAGATCTTTGCCTTTGTGGTAATGAAAATATTTTTTAAAGCAAATGTACTGAACATATCTTCTGAAATAGCCTGGGATCTTAAGCCATTTAACATTTTATATCAAGTACTTGAAATCTACCTAAAATTTGAAGGTGGTTGAAGGTACGTTCCTCATAGGTACTGAAATTTTACCACTGTGTTTGGTAATAGAGCAGGTAGAATATGGGGAACAGCTTTGKGAATCTCTATGCTTTCTCAGAAATGTCCTTTATCCCTGATCTGAAGAGATTAGGTGTGGGAATGCAGAAATAATTCCATTTCTGTGTTCTTTTGGTCACTTACAAGGTGTTGACTGCGACAATCTCATCAGCTTTGATGTGAACATTTAGACCATTGATTTCTACCTTTAAGATCCATTGAATAGGAACTGTTGGTGACTTGAGCCAGATTGAAAAAAGATGACTAGATATGAACAACTCCCATAATCACCATTCTGAGGCTTTCCAGCCTTTTTTACTTTGTGTTTTAATCTGCTCTTCAGTGGATTTGTCTGTTGATGCTGTCCGCACTCCCTTCTGGATTAATATGTACTCTAACTACTCTGGATTAAATTTAATTAGCCTCAGCTGCTCTAAAAATCTTCAAAGTGCYAGAGGGACCTTGGAGTAAAGTAGATACAGCAGATAATATTATGTTATTTTTGGATAGAAGGGAATGTATTTCATCTAGAAAATATAAAAGTAAACTTCCCAGCCAAGACTCGTCGAGCTTTAATTTTATATTGTCTAGTGGTCTGACGCCCTTTACAGAATCTTAAAATTACAGCTCGGTCTTGAACAAAGTATTCTACTGTTAAATCAGATAGAGCAACTAAGTCAAACCAGCAGTTAACTATTACCCAAAGGGAGAAGAGTCAAGATTGACCCTTTGGCGAGCTGGCTCGGTGATCCAAACAAGCAGTGGGCTGCTCACTTGGCTATGCAAGAGAGACAGCTCAGTTTATGGGCTTGGGACTTTTGGGTGTGTATGTTTGCTTTTTCTACTAATTTTGCTCTATAGATAGTGTGTCCATGGGGTCAGTCAGCAGACGAAAGGATAGAAATGCATGGGGGGGAGGTGAGGTTAGCACTGCTCCTTTTTGTAGTAAATATTTTTGTATTGACTTAGCAGTGTCATCAGTCTGTGCCCCAAGCACTTGAAGTCACGCCCTCGTTTACTGCACGTTTCCCACATCTTCCTCAGAGCAGATTATTTTGGGAGAGACTTACTTCTGGCTAGTAGAATTTATTAAAATTGAAGTATTTCTGTCATACCTAATAACAGAGCTATATTACTTTGTAATTCTTTGTTGGTGGTGGGTTTTAAATTCTTAAATACAAAATACTTGGACACATTAATGCCTTGTTTTCTCTTTGCTTACATCATACATTGAAAGCAAATCCTGCTGTTTTATGACAAAGGATTGTCTTACATTTAGAACTGCAAAAAGAATTCGTGAACCCCAAAGATACAAAATAAGAGACTCAATCTTGACTCTTAAGCTTTCTAATCTTATATTAAAAAGAAGAGAAAATAGTGTAGCAGGTTATTCAAAAGAGTTTGAATTATTAAAAAGAAATATAGTGTAAATTAGCATCCTGTAACACCTGGCTTAGCTTTTGTTCAGTTTTTCTCTCAGATGTGAATCGCAGGTTTTGTTACAGGAACCTTTAATGCCCTTATTTGTTGTTAAAACTACAGCCTTGTATTTATTCAGTGCTTCTCCTCCAGGCAATGTTGTTATTCTTTTGTCTAGACATATCAGCATCATGCTTCTCACTTAAAAGCATATTGAATTGTACTTAAGCACTTGACAGCACTTTTGTCTATGAAACGTGAACAGACTGGCTTTCTGTGCAAAGTATCATCAATCAATGGTCTCTTTCCAATCATGAAAATATTAAAAATTGCCCCGAATTAAAAAAAAAAAAAAAAAAAGAAAAAGAATTCTCTACATACTGTACTGTATCTTGGCTTGTTCAGTGCTTCAGTATCAGATTTTTAAACATTTGTGCAAAGTAAGATGATACAGATTTTGATTAGGAAACTTACCAAGTCTGAGAGGCTGTTCTGCCTGAAGTTTGGAGTTTTACTGGAGGGAGAGGCATTAGGCTAGCAAAAAATATGAAGCTCAATTCAACACCTTTTCAGTTTTCTGGTTGAATATTTTGTTTGCCTTTTATTATACTTGCCTTAAAAGGCTCTGGCTTTAAAGACTTTATTTTTGTTTATAGATTACTTTTTAATTTGTTTTTAAAACTACTGTCACTAAACATAACTATTCCATTCTCTCATAGGAGTTTGGCCTGAAGGATCGGATGGGACAGACATAAATGCCCTTGTCAGATCCCATAATCGAAAAGTGATAGCAGTTGCTGATGATTTTTGTAAGGTCCATCTCTTTCAGTATCCCTGTTCCAAGCCAAAGGTAAGTCTAGACCGGTCTAGTCGATGTGATTGTATACATTGCATGAAGTCTTCTGTGCCAGACATCTGCTTCCAGCCCAGTTATTTTGGAACCTTGCAGCCAAATGGTACATTTTTTCTCTGAGAACAAAGCTAGAGAAAAAGAGCATTGTTTCCTCGTGAAGTTTATATGGGGAAATATGAATCATATGTATACGTGTGTGTGTGTGTATATATATATATACACACACGTATATAGATAAATCTTAATCACACTATTATATATATATGTACACATRTGTATTTGTGCATAAATACATGTATGTATGAAGTAGCAATAGTTATCCTTTATTTCTGAAGCAGAGACTTGACACTTTTTGTTGGCTGACCTTTGTATTAAGTCTTTCAGTTTTTGCATGAAGATCTTTCTGAATTTGTCCCAAGTTATAAGCCTTAAGAAAAGAAGATATTTGAATGGAAAAAAATAACATATAAATTGGTACTCCTGTGTGAACAAAGGGTTCTCTCGAATGGCTGAACAAAAATGTTAGTGGTTTGTTTAGATTTTGGTATGATGTGCTCTTCTAGTCAAGTGTATGATTTATTTTCCTGTTTATTTCAATAGGCCCCAAGTCACAAATACAGCGCTCACAGTAGTCATGTGACAAATGTCAGCTTTACCCATAGAGATGGTCACTTGATTTCAACTGGAGGGAAAGACATGAGTATTATTCAATGGAAACTTGTAGAGAAGGTAACTCTACCACAAAATGACATTGTAGTAGAAATTGGTGCAACCAAAGTGCCCATCCCTGCCAGTGAAAATGCTGTACAATCTCCTGCACCCCTCTCTCAGCCTTTTAATGAAATGAATCAAAATGAAAGTGTAACTGGCAGTTCTCCAGCTTCCTTGGAGAGCAACTTGGAGCAGTCTGCAGAGGCCAGTGAAGAGCAGAGTGAGGAGCAAAGCGACGGGAGCAGCCTGGATCCTGCGGAGCCAGGCTATGAAGAACCATCCAATGAGACAAGTGAGGAGCACAGTGAATCCACAGTCACTGAAGAGCAGCAGGATAACTCACCGGTGTCTTAACACTTACAACGTGGATGGCTTTTATTTCCCTTGGTGTGCATTACTTCATTAAAGGGTGAGGGTTCAAATAGGGAGAAGTAGCTGAGATTCATGACCRCACCAGCTTTTGAGTTTCAGTGAGATTTTTAGTCTGACCTTCAGTTCAATATGTGGAACCATCTCAAGGGCCCAGCTTCATGGTTTGTGTCAAGATCTGGTCAAAGTTAGTAGTGGACATAATCATAGATTCATCTTAATTCTGAAATTGCAGTCAGGAAGGGGCATGAAATACATACTGGAAAAAAGGTTGGCTCTAAGAATTAGCTGAAATAAACCACCTTAACCATATGAWAGTGTTTCCTGAAAGAACTAAAACCAAACAGAAGCACTGAGTGATTCCAGCTGAGTAGTAGTATGCTGTTTTTTTCCAGGTGTTAAAACAAACAAACAACCCAAAAAGCTATTTGTAAAGTTATTTCCTTTATTTTTTCTTGATGAGAAAAAGAGAGGAAAAGCAATGTAACGGTGCCGCGTGCATCAATGCCTTCTTGATCTAACACATATGCAATTTTCTAACACTACTAATTCCTAGTGGAATCTGGACACGCTCACAGTTGGTCTGCCCTGGGTGCTGCTATTTCTAAAGCAAATCCTTGAGTTGCAAGTTGTTATTGTCTCTTCAAAGAATTGCTTGCCTAGAGAGTCTTTACAGTGACCTTAATGTGAATGGCAGAGAATGCATGGCAAGAATGCAAAGTCAGATGTGCTCTAGAATTAAACTTTAAGCCTTCAAGCAGAACTTGCTCCATCCCTAGTGGGAGAAATAGAAATACAGTTAACTTAAATTATTAAATTGGTGCTTGGGATTAGTGTATTAAGTTGATTTTTTTTTTAATTAGAGGTAACTCTGAGAATCATTAAACTTTTTTTTTTTCCTGACTCCTTTAGCAATTGTGATATAAGCATACAGTAATTTAGACAATGTTGTGATTTTCAGACTTGTTGATCTATCATTTTTGTGATTTCCTCCTCCCACCTTGAGTTGCTCTAAGCCATGCAGCTCTCATGTGGCTATACATGGCCAGTTACGGGATATCTTGGCATTTGTTATGCATTTGGAAAGTAATTTTTTTATGAAGTTTGTCAGATAGCTACAGTTTTTTCTTAAGTACATACGTTTCCTACTTTAAAAAGGTATAGATTTACTGACAGATATCCATTTCCTATGTACTTGTTTATATTTTGATTACATAGAATTTTCTTTTTTAACTTGCTGCATTGTGCTGATATTTTAGTTTTAGTTAGAATATCATGTTTAGAAACTTTGGATGAGTTCATAAGTCTTAATTATGCAAGCGTTTACGTGATTGTGCCATTCCAAAGTGCATCAAAACTGTCATTCCCTTACTAGTATCTTCTCAGGAGAAATGCTACAGATCAGGTATTTAGTCATCATTTGGAAAGATAAAAACTAATGGACTCCCAAAGGACATTTAGAACATTTATATATAAAATATATAAATATATATATATACACACATATATATATAAAATATCCTCTTGTTTACAACAGTTCCAGAAACCTCAAAGTAGTTCCCTTCTGATGAAGGGAGGTATGGATTCCAAGCAACCCATCTGTTTAAACTGTGCTCTGTACATAGTGTTTTACTGGAGGGCTCTAGTATGCCTGACTTGCAAATTTGCCAAATAATAGCAATGGAAGAAAAAGTTCAACTCATCAAAATACATGGTTCCAAATCAGGAATATACTGTAGGTTTAGAAAATAATCCTAGTAAAGGAAAAAGGATTTTTAGAGCTAATGAGGCACAGAGCTCTCTCTGATTTTTATGAACTCCACGTAAGCAACACATTTCATTTGGARTATCTGTCACCTGGGGTTGCCATGTAAAGTGAGAGTTATAGTTGTGATATTCTTGTGTTTGTAGTTCAGAAGACTCTACTAATATGCAAAAAGCCTTACAGCTTTCAATTGCTGGCAACTACTGTTTAACAAATAATTAAATCTGTGATAATGGATGGAAATGGGTGGGATTATGTAACTGTAGATGTTTTAGAAAAATAATTGTGAATGAATTATGATTAAGAGTGTTTCATGTGAAGATGTTTGAGCCATTTCTATCTATCATGCATTCCTGTCTCAAGGCAGAAAATTTTGAAGATTAAAAGAATAAAATAATCAAAATAATAAACTGCAGTGTCTTTTTCGATATCTACGCTGCTTTTTTCCGTATACAAAGGGCATGTCATCTTCGTGTTCGCAGAGTGTAGAGGACTTTAGAAGAGGGGAAAAAAATCTTGTTAACTTGTGCTTTTTTGGTAACTTTAGATTTACGAAAAATAAGTTCGTTAAAATCATAAATAATTCTGGCACTCAGAAACAATATTCTTGATTATTGACTTTTTAAATGTTTTCTGACATCTTTCCCGTTGTTAGTTAATTACCTACTAGCATTRTCATACTGTAGCTGATTGATGGGAACCATGGGGTTACAAATAGGTATTTGTCCTGATACATATTGCACCCCACCTTCCTGGGTTCTATCAGAAGCTGTCTGCTGGAAGACATACGAAAAGTGTGAGTATATTTTGGATATAACACCTTGAATTTCACAACATTTCTGCATTCTTAATGATCTCTGTCCAGTTGCAGACGCAGGAAGTTACAATATCCTTCAATTTCTTAATATATTCCGTGTGAAAAAATCTCTCAGTCCTTTATGAAATTTTGAATCACCTCCATTGCTTGCAGCTGGTTTCTGTCCTTCACAAAAGGGAAGGGAGAGATGGAGAGGAAAAAGAAACTTTCAGAGTAGCCAAATACATTATGTTTATCCTCCCTTCCCTCCCCCCTAAAAAAAAAAAAAAAAAAAAAAAAGAAAAGAAAAAAAGATGACATTGGACTGGAAATCAGTGTCTTCAAATTGTCCAGTTCTCTAACTGGAGTAACATGTAGATGTCTGAAAGTCATGCCATGCAGTTTCCAGAATGCCTGCAGCATCAAGCAGTGCTTTGCGCAGGGGATGGCTGTGCAGCAGAGCGGTCTAGGCTTTGCTCCATTACTGTCCGCATTCAGCGTAAGGCTTTTGCTATCAGGTCTCCTGGGATGAAGGAGTTGAAGATAGAAGTCCCCTTTGAAGAGGAGGTAAGCTAGAAATTTTTGTGAGCCTCCCTCACGGTGGATCTAGGATGTGGCTCCAGGTGCCCGTTTCTGTATTTGGGCAGTGTCTGCTGCTGGCTGAGGCAGCTGAAGTGATGGTATTCGTCCTGCGGAGCTGAAGTGCAGGGTGGAAGCGCCACTGAAGGCATCAAACTGAAACAACATTCTTTTTTATGTGATTGAAATTTCAGTTTCAATATCTGCATTAAATTGTTTTAGATTATGTAGTAAAATACTTGAATGTTGGGAAATGCTAAGCTTRTGGATACATGTAATACCAATCCATACTGGGTGTATGTCATGCAAAGTGATATTAATCAGTTTTTATGCACAAAGAGCACTCTTCAGGGTATGACCACATACTTTTTTCTTCTTTTCCTTTCTCCTCTTTTTTTCCTCATAGGAGTTCCAGAATAAGAGAGGAAGAGGCTGGGATTAGGTGTGGATGGGTATTCATGAACCAAGCATTTCTTAGTTTTGGTTTTACTGTAATTCTCATTATAAATAATAAGTAATAGTTTTTGCCTATGTTAAGTAGATGTATGTTAAGCACATGTATGTTACGTTTTAGCTTCTTATTTTTACTCTTCCTAAGAATACATAGATTCTGGTTTTAATTTTCTCCCTTGAAATTAAGTAAAAAATCATATTTCCTTGTCTCATCAAATGCAGCATACTGTTCAGTGTAGGCTCTATTCTATGCTTTGTTCTTCATCCCTGCAAGATTTGTTACACCCCCTTATACTTCTCTGAGTTCACTGGAGTATTTCAGTTGAATCAGGACACAAATGTCCTTGTGAAATTTAAGTTTGGCTGAGCCAAACAAAGAACAAATTCTCCCTTCTATTGCCTCATTCCAGTAAAATGTTGATTCCTGGCARTGAAAGGATTAATATTGCACGAGATGGATTGTTCTTGCTTGCTTTCTGTGCAAGTCTGAGCCCATTGCCCCAATATATTTATTTTATGTACCAATAGTTTAATCAACTGAGAGTGAAGAACTGCATACGGTAGGATTATACAACTTAGAAAATGGACACTGTACACACTTGTATGCCTGTGGTTTTGTATTTGTGTGCATAAATGCAAGCATCAAAAGATAAGGCTGCTCAAGGCCATTTTTTTTTCTGTGTTTGAAAGAGAAATGTGAATTGCTTCACACTGCAGTGAATTTGAAAGGTTTAGGAGCAAAGGGAAAAAGTCATTGGATAGGCGTTCCCAGTGTGACCCGCAATGTGAGAAAACCAGTTTCGGGCGACAGGACAAGATGTGCGGTTGTGGGACTGTGGTTGTACCAGAGATGTGTTCCCCAGCTTGGGGCCCTGGTGTCCTCCCCTGCGTGCCTGGCTGCCCTCCTTCTCAGGAGGAGTAAGGCTGAGGAGATGGGGGTCCCAGCCTGATGCATTTTCTAAAGATTAAWGTTCCCACAGCGCTTTCCTAGGGCATTTCATCAGACAGTGAAACAACCTCTCCAGAAATTTGCTAGCGTCATTGTTCAGTTACCTTACACTGAGCACAGGCATTGGTTTCCRCTCTATGAAGACAGAGAGGCTTGAGACTGGGAAGCTCGAGTTCCTCCTGCCAGGGCCAAACGTGTTGCAGGAACACCAGGGAAGGAGGAGGGGGTGAAACACACCAGTGAGGAGAGATGCTGGGGAATGCTGTGATAATCTGTTGGACTAATATTGCCACTGAAAAAGGGGGAAAAAAAAAAAAAAAAACTATTACTGCTTTTAAAACAGTGTACCAAGAAGTTAGGGGCATTTTCGCTAAATAACTTGGAGAACTTGTGAATTGAAGTTTTTCCAATCCTTTCTCCCCAACTTACCCTCTCTTAGATCTTGTCTGTATGAGAAAATCTACATAAGTGTTCAGTTCTTCTGGTAGAAGTGATATTATCAGTGGTTTCAAGAAATGGCAAGTTTCTGGAGATTTTTGCTGGTTTTCTTTTTAAGAATTGTAGAAAAAAAAATTCTTTCAAAAAGTTCTACTTAACTAAATCTGGAAAGACTCTACATCTTAGTGATTTGTGTGTATTTGTAATTTCAGTGGAGGGTTTTAGAGCCTAGCTCTTCAGCATGGTGCCTCTGGACACTTGCAGGCTCTCGTGAGAACTAGTCCCATGAAGTGAGCCACAAGTGAGCGTCAGAAAGGTCCATACCTTGTTAGCAGTCTCTTCTGTGTCTGTCTGTCTGTCTGTCTGTTACGTTGTTTTGTTCTTCAATAATCACCATGCTTTGATTCTGTGGCATTGCTGTAAAAAACGCTTGTTCTCATCATTTCTTACTATCTAAATTACAGTTTAATTGTTCGTACTTCAGTTTTTGGTGAAGAAAGTGTCTTTTTAACTTACTGTCTCTAGAACAACTATTTTGTATGGTCATCCAAAATAAGGGCTCCAAATAGTTCTTGAGATACTGTATATCGCTATTGTGTGATGTTTCAGTTTGATGTTTTTGCCACGCACTACTTGTTTAACAAGTTGATTTCATGCAGAATTGTCTTTGTCTCACAATACGCTCTTCGTCCTGTGTACATCATTGTGCTTTCAGTCCAAAAGCACTTGCTTATAGTGACTTTTGACATTAGCTTACAATTGTTGGTTTGGAATTTAAACTTCCCTTAAATACACTATCTTGTCATTCCAGTTAATTTTCTTTTCTTTTTTTTTTTTTTNTTTTTTTTTTTTTTTTTTTTTTTTTTTTTCTTTTCCTCCTCCTTTTTCTCACAGCTCTGTCAAATAAGAGATCAGTACTTTTCTGCTCTGGCAATAAGTTTTCCTTTTAACATTTCAATCTCTTTTAAGCCCTTTTCACTTCCTTATCTGTCTGTAATTGCTTATAGGAAAAGAATAAATGCAATCAGGCAAACAAGGATACAGCTTCAAAAGCTAACGTGTATGTAAGTGGAATCATTCCTAGTATTTTGCACTGTATAAATGGAGGTCTGTGTTGGTTATTGCGTGGACACTGACAGTAGAATTGGGAACTATTGGACCTATTTATGCCTTGGGTAAAAGGAAATTGGAAGAGCGTAGTGTTATTGCTGCATCAGAGAGGCCTGGAGGCCCTTTCTAAAGCTCAGGGGAAGAAAATGCCTAAAGCTTTTGGCTTTAGCGAAGCAGGCAGAAAAGAGTTCTCTAGCTTTCAGTTTACCAGTGAAAGAAGAAGGTGCAACAGAGCTTTCGAATGCTCTGTATTACACGGAGGAGGTAACGGTATGCAAAGCTTGCTCTTGGTACCGTTCTTCTGGCACAGGGATGGGTGTGAGCTACCTCCCTGCAGTGGTCGCTCTGATTTCTAGTGATGCTGCAAACTCTACCATRGACAAGATTTAAATGGAAAAACCCTGTTTTTAGCATTGTGTTGATTAGAATTTTTCTTGAAGTGTTGGGCAACATGGAAATAAGACTGCAGACAGGAGTCAGTCTTGTCCATGCACAGATGTCGATGTTGCTAATGCTAAGCAGGTGCTTGTCGTGGAAGTTTAACATGAAATGGCTGTAGCATGGACAGGGCTCTTGGAAAGCTCCCATTTGCCCCAAGTTTAGCAAATGGAAATTACATGTCAGTTGAATGTGGGTGAAGCTAGATTTCTTATATTAAAAGTTACAATTTGTTTTTAATGATTGCCTGTCTCCTAACTTGTGAATGGCAATCTTGTGTTCGTCTTCTGCCAGTTGGGAGAGAAGCAAATGTGGAACACTAAACTTTCAAAAAAGATTCAAAAAATCCATAAAGGATTTTTTTCAGGATGGATATCCATTCTACCCTTTGTCAGGGCCATGTGGATCTGCTTCCATTATATTTAATGTAAACAAGCATACATTAAATTCTGCTATTTGAGTATTTTGAATAAGAATCAATAATTCTCTAGAGAAAAAAAAAWTCTACAAATAATTCTCTTCCTAATTATTCTATCAGAGGCTTTCCTAGAGTTGTGCCTCTGAAATATCTTTCCTTGACTAGGCCCCTTTCTCTGATAGATTTTTGTTCAATTATACATAACATTTCAGAATGTTTTTTCTCTTAACCTGGAATGTCATCACATCCTTATTTCCAGCAGTTAAATCGAGCTCTGTCTCCCTAACCATCAAAGAAGAGAGATGCTGTAACTCATATAGACCTTTTGTTCTTTGAAAATCCTGCCTTAGCTTTAACTTTCAAAAAGTCGTCTTCCTAAAGTTGCAATTAGAGACTAAATTGAATTCGTTATGTGTGTATATATATATGTGTGTATATATATATATGTACACACACAAATGCATATATTAAAAAAAAAAAAAAAAAGACAAAAGGCAGCTGTGGAATGTGCTCTGGTCCACAATGGATTACAGAATCCCATTAAGGTCTCTCTATTTTTATGAGCACTTCGCTGTAGTGTATCATCATTATCAACGTTTGTGATATTCTTGGAACAGATTCACTTACTYGGATTACTTTCTCCCAAAGTGTTTTCAGTTTTGCAGCAGTACACAGACTATCACAATCCATGAATTTCTAAGAGGAGAAGGGAAGAGATTTTATATTTAGAATTCTCTTTTATAACCCTGTTTTTTTCTTTTTTTTTTCTTTCTTTTTTTTTCATTCTTCCACAAATTTAAATTTATTTGACTGGAAGTGGGCAAAGGGATGCACTGTCATGTGGTGTACCACAGGTCTGGCTGGAAAGCTTCTTCCTGCATTGCCCCCATCTCCTTGGATTCTGACCACTTTATCTGTTTAATGTCCCAGATGATACAAAAGGCATTTCATTTTATCTGTGCTAGAAGAAAAGAAAAGGGAAATTATGAGTTGCATCCTGTTTTGAATGCTGAATAATTGCCAACTGTATCTCCCCATTGTATGAGCTATCTCCTCAGAATCATCTCATGGGGATCAATTGTAACTCTACCATGGGGAGCAGAAGGGATTTTCTGTGGGTGGTGTGGCAGGGGGGACTGTAGATGAGGAGAAGTGCCGTGAACAGCTTGCTTTGCAGTCCAACTTTTTGTTGACTTGAGAGTGTGTCTAGAGACTTGTCTTGCTGAAGATCATGGCAGTCATCAGCTTCTGAGTTTTAGACTAGGTGCATCTGCAGGAAGTTGTGTGCACTGAGAGTTCGCCCTGGGGGTGTTGTGCTCTGTGCCTGTGTTTTCACTACAGATCTGTCATGCTTTATCTTTGTAAAATACGTATTTAATGAAATGTACAAGAAATGAAGRGAATGAAAATCATGTGCACAAAAGAATGAGTAAGTTTTTTATTAGACCAACACAAAACTCTTTTGCAATCCTTAACCTGATAATATTTATTTWCCCTTGTTCCTCCAATTTTCAAAGGCCAGCCATGAAGTTTACTCCTGGAAGTTCCCTGCAGATTCCAGTTCAGAGCTATTTACAGAGCAGAGTTGCATTTAAATGACAATAAAATGCACCCTTGTTTTCTCCTGTGATCAAAAATCGGTCAAGCTATTGCTGATGGTGTGGACATCACAAGAGCGAGATTGCAAAATAATTGAACATAGCAGTGAGAAAACGCCAACTCCAAATAGTAAATGCAAATGAAAGACAAACGCAGTAAAGGCAGCAGCCAACCTCTTTAGTAAGGCTGTATAGACATCCTAGTTAGACYTGTTTGCCTTTAGTAGCTGCTTTSGCTGAACAATGTATCTGCTTTTCCTTCACTCACACACACCAAGCAGTGACTATATGAAGATACTGGCAATCCTCCTAACCTGCGGTGCTGCCCAGGAAGTTGTGACTTCTTTATCATACTCATTTGGGAAAAAAAAAAAAAAAAAAAAAAATCCTTATTTTGAAGATGCTGAGTATTCGTTTCCTCTAAATTGTTTAGTGCATCTACAATTTATCTAGTCTTGCTGCCACAGTTTAAAAATATATATATATGTTTTGTTTGAGGATGCATACGTGAACAATGTCTAATGAATATTCACTTTGAATAGTCACAGATGGTATGAATGTTGCCTCCACCTTGCATTGTCTCTCAGAATATCCCCACAATTGAATTTATTGGAAGGAAATTTCATGCAAGGCAACTTTTAAGCAAACACTAAGGAATATTCACGTAAGAAATTTCACAGGTACAAATTTAAATTTTCAAATGCAAAGGTGATTCTGAAAGTTAATTATGGAAAGGAAAAACACATGTGACTGATCCATGTAATGAAATGGACCACTAATTTTATTAACCATAACAAACAAGTGGTCTCCAAACAGTAATATTAGGTAGCTGAGTTCGTACAAAAATGACTGCATAGGAAATGATCATATGTTTCTTGAGTAATTTGAAAACTTGAAAGGAGGGGGAAAGCTCTGAAAGGGGATTTTGCATGGATTGTTCACACAGCTTTTCTTAGCAAGGGGATGTGCTCACCATGCCTGTGTTAGATGAGACCTGTGTATTGCAGGCTAGACTGTGGTTTTGTGCTTCTCACTCTCTAAGTTACAAGAATTTGACCTTTTAAAGAGGCCTTTGATATTCCAGTAGAGAAAAGGCAATAGGAAGTATGTTGTGCAATGCTTTACATGTTATAAAGTAGACTTTCCTAAAGTATTTTYCTCATTGAGTTTGGTTAACCAATTTTTCCAATGCTGCTTTTTTCTCAGGCCACTTGAATTACACGTACTCTTGATAGTGCTACTAGTATTTGTTTATAATTCTTGTTTTCCAATACTTCTGAATATCTTCCTCCCTCGTGTATTCTGTGGCTCTGTATTATCCAAGATATCGATCTCTTCTCTGCAGACAATGAAAAGCTATTGCACTGGTGAAATGCAGGTGTCAGATATTCACATTAAACATCCTGCTACCAAGGTCTGTTTCTCTGTGCGCTGAACATCTAAGTCCTTCTACAGTAAGTGGTTGAATCCATCCACCAGCAGAGAGGCTAAATTCTATTTTCTATGTGAAATTCAGCTGAGAACCATCAGTCTGCATTTAAAACCTAGCTTTTGTTGGTTTCTTTCGAATAATAAGTCCTATCATTTACTTTGCGTCAATGGTAATAAGAAAAGCTTTTCTCTGGCATTCTGCAGATGGTTTTCTTTTATCTTTTTCACAAACTTTGAGCCCTCACACTTGCATCATGGACAGTAGGTCCCTGTGACACTAGAAACTGYCAACCTCTGGAACAAGAAAGCAACCAGCATATATACTTGTCCATCCTGAAGGGCCTGTTGCTGCTGAATCTAATCATTCAAGTATGGAACCAAGCATYTGTATCAGTGTGAAGTTTTCCTTGCATAGTATATATTTAATGTAGCTGTTTTTGCTAAAGGAGAGTGTAGACCTCCCAGATCAAGTGAAATATCCATATGTTCTTTGGACTCCCTGAAGCTCTGATGGYTTGTGCCAGCTGCAGGTCAGGCTGGAGTGTTGCTCCATGGTGTTGCTGTTTGAGCTGGGGGACTCAAGCCAAGAGCACTGTGCCAGTGCAAGGCTGCCGGGCAGAAAAAAGAGTGTTTATGGGCCACGGTCTGGCCAGTAGCATCCAATTTTCGATCAAATGCAAAATCCAGATAGGAACCTTCCAAACATAGGCTGGTCATGGTAGGCTGCAGGTAGCTTTTATTATTTTGTTTTAGCACCTTTAAAATTTTAGGCAGAGGCTGCTGAGGGGATGCATATACTGATTTGCTTTACTGAACTCTCTTGGTGGAGAGAAAAGCTGTTCCAGTGGGCAATTCTCACCCTGCTGCTTTTAGGCTGGGAAAGACAGACTTGGTAGTGAATTACAGAGTTTATTCTTCTGCAGGGGAAAAGAGAGAAGGGACTATGATTACATGAGGTAGCGATTAATTAATTCTAAGGAGCTCCTTGTCAGAGAGCGCAGCACTGAAAAGGTAGAGGATATAGGGGGAGGGCTGTTTGCACACCCTACAACTGCTGTAAGATGGGTGAAGAGTTCTGCGCGGAGCAGGATCCGGGACAGTGCCGCCCTGCTTTGGCATCGGTCGGTGTGGGCTGGCCGGGCTCCTCTTTCCCACAGTTTTGGAGATGGCCGTTGTGCCRTTGTAGGCTTTGCAATGTAACTACATGGGCTTGCTCTGATCTCCATAGTATTAAAATAAAGGTTGAAACATTTATATATGAGGGATATTACTTAGGGATATACTTGTCTATGCTAAATATATGAAAACTGGGTAGGAAAAAAAGTAAACTGTCCAGAAGTATACATACATAATTGAAYAAGAGCAAGACATTTTAAAGCTTTTCTGAAGAAAAACAAGCCTAAACCATAAACTAAAATATTCTACAGCCATTTTGAAAGTTGTTCCCTCCCCTGCAGCTGTTATAAAAACTAGAGCTGCTTTCCATCCTAGTCCCTGTTTTATCTGTTTCCTTTCAGCAAAATCATAATAAAGTATTTCTGCTCCTTCRCCCTGCTTAAATGAGGAGGCTGACTGATATCCCCTTGATGCCATCTCTGTYGGGAAACAAAATGAAGTTTGTGATAGGATAACTTGTTAGTTTACACACTTTATCCCCAGGACACAGGGTGCTCGAAGGTGACCGACTGTTCTGTAGAGACTTGCAATTGCCTCAGAAACAGTGTCTGAAACGCATATGTTGCAGGAGAGAAGCGTGAGGCTTTTAAGCACACATCTTTAAAAATATGAGAGCTTAAGAAGAATTGGGTCACATCTGACTGCTACCATCTGGCCCACTTCACTCCAAGATTACCCAGGAATGTATTTCACATGTGCCTTTGGAACAAGATTATGAGCTGCCAAAAAGAAAATATTTTACAGCTGAGCATTGCGTTTCAGTCTGAATAGTTCAAATGCAATAACCAAAAGAGGATTCCATTATAAAGTATCAGATCGCTCAGAATTAGCCTCTTTGTTTTGTCTAAGCAGTTTTGCAAGACAGAGCTCTTTATTGCTGGTTAAATTTGATTTAAAGGCAACGGGCTGGTACAGCACTTTCCCAAAAGACAGTTGTCTGCTAAACTGGAGCTCCAAATAGATGGAGGGTCTTGTGTGGATGGTGTGTTAGGAAGAAGGGTATGAAGAGGTGCAGCTGGGTGGAGACACCTCAGATGGAGCCTCAAGAAACCGAGTTTCTGTTCTGAGTCAACATACAGAGGAGCTTTTGCCAAAGGGCTTCACCCTTGCCTCTTGGTTTCTCTGTGTGTGGAAGGGAGATGCTTTGTTTCTGTAAAACTGAAGTTTGTTGTCCTGCCAGAAATATATATCTATAAAAATTAATATTATTTAATAATATTATACACCAAAATAGATGTTGTGGTGATGACACTAATATCAACTTGCATAGTTGAGTGGGTTCCTCTGTGGCAAACCAACATGCAGGCCAGGAACCTACGTGATAAAAGAGGACATTACTCCTGGAGTACTTGGGAAGAAGTAGGTTCACTTCACATGGCATGAGAAACCTTCTTCAGTAAAGCAGGAAATGTGAGGGTCAGCAGCACTCCTCCTCTGGCTTGCTCTGGGCAAAAGGGAACCTTTTGAAAATGATTCTGCTGAAGGATTTGCTCCTCTCTCTACCCCCATGCAAGGAGATTTGCAGGAAYGGAGGGTTGAGGCAGTGGTTCATGGTTTCTTGCAGCATGGTGTAGGAAGGGTGGGTGCTGGTGTGTGGAGTTCAGGGGGGTGGGGGGGGGCTCTCTGGGGGAAGCTGGAATAGCACCTGAGAAGGGATTGGGAGTGCATCTCTCTGGGTTTTAGCGAGTGAGACACTTCAAAGTTGAGTTTTGTCCTGATTGTTACTTTAGGGAGTTGTTTTATTTTTTAGGCTTAAAGAATGGGGCACTTTCACTTCTCTGTAGGATATGAACTGTGTTGCACAGAGTGCGATGTGAAGCTGCGAGCAGGTATGCAGCACTTGTGCTAGCCGGAGCCACCCATTCCGGGCTTGGAGGGAGTGGGAGGGCATTTGGGGTGGTCCCACCTGGGACTTGCAAGGGATGGCGGCTGGCAAGGCATCCTGAGGCCACCAGCCTACCAAGGCATTGCCAAACTACCCACTGCTAACACGTTGCTGCTGGTCTTGGACCAAACTCTTCCATCATAGTGATAGCAGCTACAAATAAGCATAATCTCAGGGAATGGCACCTCTGTTATCCTCCAGAATAAGGCTTTTATGTCAGAGCTGATGACTTGTGATGATAACAGGAGGAAAGAAGTTCAGATGACTTTAGCTRGTGTAATTGTTGCACAATTGCTATGCCTTTCTATTTCATATCACTCAAACTCTACTGTATTTACCAAGAAAAGAAAAATCAACTCATGAATCATGCTAATTGCTCTTACTGTAGGACTGTATTTCCTATCTTGAGTGTGTGTGTGTGTGYATATATACACACGCACAAACACATATATATTTCTGTGTGTATATACATATATATAGTAGATGARTATGTAATATATACAATATACACTGTATTTCCATGTATTTGAAAACATTTACTATGGCACTTGAAGTCTTGATTTATCTGATTGCTTTGGAAGTGGAAAAATGCTTCTGCCTGTACTTGCAAACAGGCTCCAAATACAAATAGTAGAAGTGGTGTTTCATGGCTTTGCTTCAGTCTGARATGAGACAAGAACCAGAAACTCAGCTTATTCATGGATTTATTTCCTGATTCACTCTGAGCAATTCTACTAGTGTAAAGATAAGTTGTGTTTTTCATAATAAATGGCAATTAATCTTTTCTTTCTTAAACACACCCAAGGAAGAAGACAGCAGCAAGCAGCAAATAGACTTTATCTCAGGCTGTATTTTCCTGGGAATATCTGTGCTCCACCCCGACAAATAACCTATGTGAGCCAGTTGTTCATAACCATTTGTAGCCCTCACCAATGGAAGGGAGTGAGGTTTCTGTAGTCTGGCTATCATTTTCTGGGAAATMTTGTTTCACAGAACACCTGTTGTTGAATGCGTGAAAGAAAAAGAAAACTGACGTTTCCTACTTTTTCCACTGTTGCTCTCGAGAAAGATCATCTACAGCATAGGAACACCATCCTTGCTAGGGAAGTGTTTTCCCTCACTTAATGCCTACTTGAGCTCTCAAGGAGTTTTTCTTTCCCTCCTTCCCCCACCCCAGCCTAAAATCTCCCTTCAGTAARATCATTTAGGGAGCAACATTTTTTTGTGTCTCTATGCAATGTTTGTGTCTAAGGCATTTTCAGAGCTCGCAAGTGGAGTCTTTACTTCATAACTCTTCAGGGAACTCTAGGGCATATAAAGATTTTGGGTGATATTGCTAAGATCCAAAGTTGCCRTTCATCTGAAACAGGCAAGATGCTCCYGGCYCAGTGTGAGGTTCATTTCAGTAGCRGATTTTGATTTTCTTCTTGGGACAGGGGAGCTCTTGCAAAGCTAAGTGTAAAATAAACGTGACTTTTCTTCCATCCTTTGGCTTTGCTTGAGTAGTTTGAGTGTGTTTTTGTCAGAAGTATTTTCTCTCTTTCCTTTGCGTGTACCATAGCATAGGTGTAACCCAGAGCACAGCCTATATGCACTTACCTAGAGCTACAGAGCTTTAACTGCAGAGTCGAGTCAGCTTCRTAAGGGATATAATTAATTCAGGCTCTTTTATAATCTTTCTCTCTCRGAGAGAGGGTGTGTTATGTTGCTAATGTAGCTGAAGTGTGAGTTTTTAGTCAAAAATTTCTCATAGATTAGAGCACATCTTTCAAATTCAAACCTGCTTAGCACTAGGTGGCACTCTGCTCTAATCTAAATTAGTTTGTGCTACTTCTGAAGTTTGGTAAACATCTTAGCAATCGGAACAAACAGAAAGAGATTAGATTCATCAGTAAATTGCCAGGCTATGCACCCATGTTGTAATCRGAGAGGAATTTTAACTAGATCCTAAAACTATCTGAGCCCTTTTTAATATCCACTGGATGACAGAACAGAAAGGAAATGAGACCAATGTATTTTGGTTTTAGAGTGTCATTCATTGTGTTTACTGCCAAGAAAGTAGTATGGTGTTTTGAGTGGTGAATTATGTACCATTTGGCAAGTGTTAAATCTGATTTAATCCAAGGCCTCATCTCTTGAGAACATAATGTGGGTTGAGGGAAGCCTTAGTCAATGTTCCTGCCCAATGGAGGATGCCAGATTTGCTCCTAGTTGCTTTTAGGTTGTGGATGCTAGAAGGAGGGACACGACACTATTTATAATTGCCATTTTTTGCGTTGCCATGTTTCTGTATGGGTTGCGTTTATGTTGTTAGTGTGTAGGTGAAGACTTCACAGAAAGACGGATGTAGAAGACATCTGTAGACAGCTGTAGAAGAAGGATGAGCTAGTGCTCAGGACACAAGCCCAGCCCTGAGATTACCGCTTCGATGCGATACAGACTTTCTGTGTGACCACGAGCACKAAAGGCTAGAGCCAGTCAGCAGCTCAGCTGCTTTAGCCTGACTGTAATCCCCTAATTCAGCTGGTTTAGGAAGCGAGACTTTGTAGCCAGTACACACCGGCCCYCTCAGCACTATTCCTGGTTTTCCCTCTTGCGTGTTTCTGAAAGCACAGCCCAAAGCGGAGATGGAAAWAGCCTACAGCAGGTGCCTCTACAARCCAGACTTTGCCCATGTGTGGGGCAAACGTGTCTCGTACAAAGTGAAAGTGTATCCGCCTGTGTTTTGTCAGTAAATGTTGGCTTTTTAATGCTGGTTTATGAACCTTGTCATTTGGGCCTTATCCTTAACATTAAAAGTTGTTCCATAAAATACCTTTGCTTGTGCTCCGTATGGTCCAGTTCTAAAAGCCCCAAGTGACTGGTGGTTTCTCCTAATAGATAGCTTAGTGGAGTTTCTGTTTCTCTGAATTTTACCCAGTTTTACAGTTTTTTACCATAAGACAATTCTAACTTTTTTGGATTGCCTTTGTTATTTGTTCCCTTTCAAATACTTGTAGCTAATTAACTTAAATTTCTACTCCAGAATAGATTTTAGTGTTTTTTTTTTGTTTGTTTGTTTTTTTGTTTTTTTGTTTAACGGCAAAAAGGCACATACTTTGTAGATTTCTTTCTTAAGGGAAAAGAAAGCTCATAACTTCTCTGTGGACCCACAGGCATGCATGCAAAGAAAGTTAAATGAGAGTAAAGGCTATCTGTACACACATGGTGTGTAAAACTTTTTTTTTTTTAATCTTTCTATGAGCTATTACTTCCCTCTCTGTAAAGACTGCAAGAATTTCCATATAAATTCAGAAGGGTTTGAAGTGGTTTATTATGAAATGTGCCCAATTTGACTGTTGTTTGTGGTTGAATATAACTGCAATTGGTTGTTTCAAATCAGTCCAATATGTGGTGGAGTACTGGTAAAATGCACTCAAGCAGTCTGTCTTCCAGTGTATATTTCTCCTGGCAGAGTCTCTGGATCTCTTTGGCCAAGCATTCAGCACTGGGATATAATCTAGATTCCCAGCAAATTCTCAGTTAAGTGCAAGATGTTTCTTGAGCACAGAGCCAGAGATCAAACCGAARTAATGCTCACTCTCAGAAATATCTTGAAAACTGTTTGAATAACCCAGTGTATACAAATATTTTAGGTCAGCTATCATATTCTCTCAAGACCTGTAGGCGTTCCTGTCTGGGTGCCAGCAGCACTGCATCGCGAAGGAATGGAACCAGCGCCGGTTTCGTACTTTCACTACTGTGTCAGTGAATCCACCCACGGCTTGCTAATGTCAGTGCAACGTGATGGGAAGTTTTAATTACCGCTTGGCCCTTGTATTGTTTTAGTGATTTTTGTGTCAGCACTGCGAGAGAAAGGATAGGGCAGTATCCAGAGACCTGAATCAAAGTAAATCATCCAAACGTTTGCAGACAAATTTACCTGCTGTCAGTTTGCAAAGCATATTCGGAGCCAGAGCTGTCCAGTGTTTCATTTTTAAAGCTTGGCCTTAAATTAGAGGATAAATAACCCTCAGCAATTTGTTCTGTTGCATTCCTGGAGCTCTATAGCATCACATCTGCGAGCAGCATACACCCATTCGCATGCCTCCTCAGCGCCACAGACGCGCTCGCATACTCTGCGGATGACAGCAAATCATGACTTTGGATGTATTGCCGTTAGAAACGGGCCCAGATCAACACATTGTACCACTAACCGCTTACCAGCTTTCTTAAACCTGTGGTGTAGACAGAGCTTAGGCTGGTGTCTCACTTCATCACAGCAACCACTGTGCAGTCTGCTGACCATCTATATTTAAGTATTTTGGCAGAATCCTGTTTCAGATTGGAAGGAATGCTTTTAATAGTCTCTACGTTTCTTGTGGAGGCCTGCGTTAAGGAGATGGTTGCATCCTACACATACTTAAGTCTGATTGGAAAGCACGATATGGCACAGATGTGCTTTGTGGCTACGGGGATGTCAGCAATGCAGATTTAAAGTACTGATTGATTGAAAGAAGAAAGATTCAGACACTCAGATTAGAGGCCTGGTTCAGATACTTCATGTGTAAAGTAGCAGTAACTTTCTTGAAGGCAGTGCTGCTGTTGTGCTGTAGTTGGGCAGGTGAAAAGATTCCAAGTACTTCATTACTGGAGCACATCGAATAATGCTTTTAACACTATGCTTTTATGCCACTTTGAGATTTTGTCTGGGGAGCTGTGAAGCTCCTAAGAAGCCCAGCCGCTACGAGTGCCAGCTGCTGCTCGCGTTCACACGGGAGAATTTGGCTCTTCCAGAATTCCTGCAGCAGTTTAGAAGATCAGAAATCTTTTGCTGTTCTGCAGGACTAYGGTATCCAAAAAGAGATGAGGCTTCTGTATATCTTCGTTCAGGTTTTGAGTTGTTGAAAAGATAGCTGGTCAGCTTCTGAGTTTTGTGCAGCTGGAGAGGGCTCTGTGGTTTCCTTGTAAAACATAGAGGTCTCACTTTGCATGAAATGTTTGCAAATACTGTAACTGGGCTATGTCAGCGTGAGGGTTGGATGAAACAGAATTGTCAACCACAGAAATTCACATCTTAAGTATAAGTCCTTTCTCCTCCTCCCCTCCCTCCCTCTCTGCCAGTTAAATTAAATTAAAATAAGAGTATTTTATTTTTATATCAAATATTTTGTCTTTTTTTCTGGCTCATAAACTAAAAAAATTCTCTTGGATTACACTATAAACCTCTTCATCACAGCTACCAGGACTCAGGAGTGGAAA
>NW_028186579.1:1717809-1733190 GCF_003343005.1 Rhea americana
CCTGTGCAGGAATAACCATTTCATGTACAGCAAAGGCCTGTGCAGGAATAACCATTTCATGTACAGCAAAGGCATAAGGCAAAACTGTCCGGGAAACGGAACGCGTAAGCAGACATCCAGACCACCAGGATTTCACCGAACAGAGGAAGTGCGGGCTGGAAGACGTATCCCGCCTGGGGATGTGTGCGTGTAACACTTCGATATCCTCTTTTTCTTTGAAGCATCAGAGAACATTCTACAAAAGCAAGGCTGTGTGAATTAGGTGACATGACATTCAAGGTAGATGATCAAAGCTTAGTCACAAATAAATAAAAAAGTGATCAGTACCCCACAGCAAACCAGAGTGCAATAATACTTTTTCAGAAATGGGAAGGCACATCTCTGTTACACTTCTCCAGTATGCAACTGAGACGGTAAGAAACGGCTTCATTCTTAAAGCCTTGTTACTGAATTCTGCCAAACACCCCTGCCTTTGACAAGCATCTTCATGAGGATGAGTGGTAGAAAGTATTTCCTGAGATTAGGTTTGTACACCTACTGAGACTGACAGACCCACCTTTTTTTCTGGARTTCGCTGTGACAATGACAAATATTGAGGGGTCATAAAAGAAATATGCTATTGTAAGTGAGATATTGTGGGTGGAAAACMGTCAAAAGAAGGTGAATTTAGGACTATACAATGCCTATGAATGGACAAGGCAAGAAAGAATAAATCTTTTCAGATTCCACTTGATTCCTTTTTAGATTGGTTTGTATGAACTAATTAAAACCCTGTCCCTCTAATGTTATGGTGACATTAGTGAACAGAGCCATGCAGCAGGAGATTTGCAGGCTAAAACAATGCCGGAGGGTCTGGTGTCCACAGTCTATGCTTGGGGTGTGTGTGTGTGTGTGTTCATTTTTGAGTAGCTTTGGTCTGGTCCTGTGGAGTCACTGTCTGTTAGTGTACTACGTGCAGTCCTGGAGTACGTCACCCGTTAAGTTTAACGCGAATGAAAATCTCTCTGCAGGCTCTGAGATTGTCTTGGGAATAAAAAGCAAAGATTTGTGGGTGTCAGGTTTGTCCAGATGATCTCTAACTAGGTCCTCCTCACCCAAGGGAAAGTCYTCCTTTCTCCAGACTTTCTCCCTTCCCTCCAGGCTCTGGGATTCCTGAGGGCTGCCCTTAGCAGTGAAGGCTGAAGCAGAGAAGGCATTCAGTAACTCTGCCTTCGCTGGATCCTTCATCACCAGGCTCCCCACCCGATTCAGCAGCAGGCCCACATTATCCCTAGTCTTCCTTTTGCTACTGACGTATTTGAAGCAGCGCTTCTTGTTGTCCTTGACCTCCCTTGCCAGATTTAATTCCAGATGGGCCTTCATCTTCCTCATCACATCCCTGCATGCTCTGACAACATTCCTATATTCAGGCCACATCCCGGTGTGCTTTCTCCTTCTGTTGGAGTTTTGCTAGGAGCTCCTTGCTAATCCATGCAGGTCTCCTGCCCCCTTTGCTGGACTTTTTTTTTTTTTTTTTTTCCTTGGGATGCACCGCTCTTGAGCTTGGAGGAAGTGACGCTTGAATATCAACCAGCTCTCTTGGACTCCCCTTCCTTCTAGGACCCTAACCCATGGGATTCCTTCACATAGGTCCTTGAAGAGGCCACAGTTTAACCGGGTTCTGTAGCAGCAGGAACAAGGATTTAACAAGCATTAAGGGTTTCCAATCAAGGGAATCAGAATTTATCAGCAAGAGAATCCAAACACGTTGGTGTTTTTTCTATCTACTGTCTGGTATTGTGTTTTTCATCTATTGTCTGATGTTCCACCTTTAACTTACATTCTTACATTCCTATGGGAGGTTCCCCCCTTTTCATTTCCACACAGTCTTGGAGCTGGAAATCCCATTAAAGTTGTTTGTATGACCTCCGGAATGTAAGTAAATATTTCATAACATTGTATTTTCTAGGATGTTCTCTAGCTCCTGTAATTAACTCTACGTATATTCCTGTATCTATTGTGTTGGCTTAAGATCTGACCTAACTGTTGCAATGGAAGCCAGAATAAAATGTGAAGTTTTATGGAAAGATTTAGATGAGTACAAGAGAGCGCCTATCTGGCAGAAGTGTTTTGTTTGCTGATAAGCCTTTAGCTGTTTATTGTGCATACTCTCTGCTTTTAACAAGATTGCATTGCTAGCAAATGCTGCTGGCACAAAGCAGCCCTTCTAAACGATCATTCCTGCTTGCAATGTGCAAAAGCAAACAAAATGATTGGGGCATCCTTAATTTGTTAAAGCRTGATGGTGAGCGCACATAACTAGTGAGTGGGAAGAATGAACTGCAGGTAACAAAACCTTTTAATTTAATAGTTAACTTAAATATCTTGTCAGCCTAATTAACTAGCACTTTTTTCAAAAGTTGCTACTTTTCAAGGGATATAGCAATATCATTTTTTCTTTTATGTACCAAGACTTTGGGTTCTGGAATATATCATTGACTTTATCTTTAATTTTCTTAGGGTTTATGCCAAGTTTTGACAAGACTGAAATGATTCTAAACATAGTGAAAAGAAAGGTAAGACTTATTTAAAAAAAAAAATGGTACTGTATATCCTTTGCTGGGACATCATTCAATTTGCAGGCAATACATAGATCAAGCCAGATTATAATTTTTGTTATGCTGACATAAATCTGGAACAATTATACTGAAACCAGAGCACCAGCAGAGCTGAAAGTAGAATTTGGCCTTTATTTTGTTAAATACCTTGTCAGAATTTCCTATTTTTTATCTATTTGGTTTTCTATGCTCTCAATACATCTTCTGTATCCAATTAGATATATTTAACATTGATTAGCATACCCATTCAGAAACAAAGGCTTTCTTATGGTTTCTAAGCTTAGGCTCTTAAGATGTGTTAGACACTGCTTGTAATGAAATGTTAGAGGCTTGGCTTTGTGTAATATTCCTGCTGCTGGCTTTTATGCGTGTCATTCACCTGGAACAGATGTTTTCCCTCTTGTTTTCACCATTCACCAAAAATATCTGAAAGAAAAATGAAAACACAATTAATATGCATGCCTAGCCAATTAATTTAAATAAATTAGCATTAAAATTGATTTTAGTTTTATTTATATGCTTTCTGCAGCAGACAAAAATAATCTTGATATGGGACTGAATTTCATCAGATGCCTCAATAAACAGTGGAGACATTTTTCAAAACAGGAATCTTCATTATAAGATGGTAATTCAGTCTTAGAACCAGTATCTGCATTCTGTGAGAGGTTATGAACTCCCTGGATTTTGATTTGCTGGGAAAATTATAGAGAAGAGCACTAACTTGAAATAGAAATGGCAACTGTCTGTGGAATCAATTATTGAGGTTTGGGAAGAGGACAACGCAGATCAACTGGATATGACTGCACCTGACAGCATGGACTATTTTAAGAATTCAACATCGAGCGTTAGCACAACAATTCTTAGACTAGAGGTTTTTCTAACACACTGGAAATTACATGTATTGCAGGGTATTGGAGGCTGGGGAAAGGAGCATCCATGGCATGAGTGTAGAGGCTGGAGGCTGCAACACGCAGCATGTTGGATTGGTGAGTGGAGTGGGGCAAGGGGATGACGTTTAGAAACCTCAGGAGGATCCTGCATTTGTGTTCTTCTGGCACCTTCTATAAGGTGCCTCTCCATAGCTATCGCTGGCTTGCCAGCTTGCGTGGACACCAAGGGGCAACTGTGATGATGATGTGGTGGCATGTTTTATAGAGCATCTCCTTTTTAAGGAATTTGGTGCCAGCTCTTATCACTCTCCAACCCAAGTGATGCAAATTTATTTTTAAGATTGGCTGTGATCACGTAGCTGAATAACCAGCACTTCTGAACTTCCCTGATGCTATTCTTAATTGAACTAAGATGTGGCTTTACCCTGGAGTTTAGGCTTTATAGAAATGGAAATGTTGTGTTAGTCAGGAAACTAAGTAAAACACCGATGTGAGGGCTTCTGTCAAGGACATTTGAAGTTTAGCCATGGATGGGATGCTACCCCAGCCACAAAGTAAGAACAGAGTGCCAGCAAAACACACACCGCTGATTCCTGGTGTGGAAAATCGAGGAACATTGAAGAGCAGGTTTGGCTATGCTTTGGTGCATGGTGTCCCCATCATCTCCGGACTGCTGAAGATCTGCCCTCCAAACCACGGTGCTGYGCTCGTCAGAGCCAGCTGCTGCGGCCAGGTCTGCGAAGCATCCTCGGCGCCGCTGGGGCCGGCGGCCCGCAGCACCTCCGCACCGCGCTGCGCCGTGCCGTGCCGGGCAAGGGGAAGGAGCGTCCCCGAGCTCGGCGCCGCCACAACCTTCTCCCGGGCTCGCTTTCGGCTGCGGTTCTGTTTGTAAAACCACCAACTCGTGTAGAGCCCAAGTAGATGGCAGTTCCTTTGTCACTCTTCACTCTAACATGCACATAAAAATAGTTACTAAAAAGAAGCCATTTTAAAAAAAGAACAGAATGAATCATGACGATTTTCCCTTTCCTCCCCCAGAATATCAGCTGTTAATCTTGTTCCTCCCACGGGCTAATGATATAAGATCTTTCAACTAGCAGGAGAAAGCTAGAGTTGAACCAGAATACTAAAGAAAATTCACTCTGAGATAGCCGTAAAGATTTATTAAGTAAGCTGGAGTCGGCTGTATATTTTTTCTTCTAATCTCAAGCCTCWGCTTTTTCAAAACTGGCGGCGTGGAATTTGTACCTGACCAGAACAAAAGCAGCAACAAAAACACACAAACTATTTGTCGTTTTCTTTTAACGAAGCAATTTGCTGCAAGATCCAATTCTGGTGCCTCAGTAAGGATTTTGTCAATGTACCAGTGGAAATGATTAATTTTATCGCGTTTCCCTGCCCACCTTGCCGTGCACGTTAGTATACCCCCGYACACAGCAAGCGGCCGGTAGGTTTTCTACAGGGTCTGCAGCAGCAGATACGTCTTGTACGTGAACGAGCACGAATCACGACCTGCTGCTTGACCCACTTCCTCCCCTGAAGGATCGAAGGCCAAATCTTTGATGCACTTTGCCAGCGAAGCGACTCTCGGGGCCGAGCAGGGGTGAGGGCGGAGGTGGGACGTCCCCCGGGATGTCGGTGCTCCTGCCGCCCCAATCCACCTCGAGCTGTGGYGGTGCGGGGCGAAATGAAGAGAGCTCCTGCGCGCGGGGAAATAATGTTAACGTAGTCGACTATGCAAGATCGCTGCAGCAAGTACGAAAGCTATGAGGCTGGTCGTGTGCCGCAGGTGGCCAAGACAGCTACTGAAATGGCCTTTCTTCCCTCAGGCAGGATCCTTCCCTTCTGAGGATAAAATACCACTTCTTTGTTTAAGAGATTTTGCTGAGCTGAAGTTCTTCTACTTGCAAATACAAGAAGAAATATTCATGTTTTTCCCTTTATGAAAACATTTAAAAAATTAATATTTAAATTGCTCTGYAATGAAAAGCTGGAAGCTGACATTTGGTAGGGATTATAGCTTTCGTTGGGGAGGACTTTGGAGAGTTTCGGTGGAAATAGGGTTTGATTTGGCCAACTTTCTGAGCCTTTGAAAAGCGTAAAATGGATATGCCCAGTGTGTTTTTTCCACTAAGCTCCTATGGATATATTCATTATGCGTTCCAGCACGGATAACTCGCTGCATTATGAAATAGGAAATGAAAGTCCCCAGGAACTCACGGCTCGGTTTCCTGCAAAAAGCCCCCAAGGACCCRCTTGCTTGCTCGGGTCACTGCCACCAGGCACCCCGGAGTCGCGCTGCTGCTGGAGCGACCAACCGGCCCCTGGCTGCGGCTCCTTGCGGGGTCCCGTATTCCTGTATGTTTTGGGATGTCTGTGCTGATTAGGGATGGGAGAAGAAACCAGCCTGTCCTGCAGGAGGTTCTCTTGCTCACTCTGGATCCTGGCCAGAAACCAGCTATTAGCACCTGCATATTCCAGGCCATTCCTGGGTTGTGCCCTGGTCTTAGACTGCTTTGGTGACCCTTGCTTGTGTTTCTCCACCTCAGCTACCTGGATTGTTTCCTAACATCTAACTTTTTTCCCTTAATATATAAAKCTACGTGTTTGTGGCAAGTTTTTTGCTTTTTTCCTAGCTGTCTCAGAGAACGATGAATTAGCATCCTTTCTGTAACAGTCTTCTAAATATCACAAGATTATTATCTGCCCTCTTTGCCTTTCCCGTTATAGGCTGGACAAACCCTGTTTGCTCAGCTTTTTTCTTGTGTTTTTTGCACATAGTTATTCTCCTCTGTCTCTACAACAAAATCTGATGGTCAGTTCAGTAGGGAAAAATCTATCTGAAGAAGTTGGGCAAGTAATAGTCAAGTGGTTAGAATTCTCACATGCAAAGCAAGAAAACAGGAATAAAGTTGTCTTATTCTATTTTATTTCTTTCTTTCTATTTCTTCTTCACTTCTCAGAGGATGACCAGTGAAAGGTGGGTGATTCACTGTCTATGTCTGCTTTGGAAGTACAGCAATAGCTGGCAAAGAATTCAAGGCTGCAAGAGACACTAAGTGCAAACCCAACTCTTCAATCGAAATGCTTTACGGCACTCATTTAGGAAGAGGATGCTGTGAATGCCAGGCCCACCTCACTGTGTCCGTCCCTTTTCCAGATGTAAAACATAGCCAAGTTTCAGGAGCAGAAATCAAAGTTGAACCCACCCCTCTCCCCATTCCAGACATGTAACTTCACCAGTTAGCTGCTGGATAGACACTTTTCTGCAAGTAGGGGCTTAGCCTCAAAAAGCCTATTGCTTTCTTTGAGAGAGAAATTAACTGCTGATATACCTAACTGGGGCTGCAAATGAGGAAACTGAAAAGAAATAAAAATGGGAGAGGGGAAATTCCTCCTGTTTCATCTCTAGCAAGATAGTCTTTGAGTGGTTGCAAGGTCAAAGACTAGCAGGAAATAGGAAGGCTCAAAGGAGAAGATATTGTATGGAACACATGCTGARGCAATGCTTTGCAGTGGGTTGTTGTCTTCCCTGGGAATAACACAAATATCCTCTTGGAGTCAACATGCTCTTCCAATAAATGCCACTCTTGTTTACGAGGAGATAGAACTTCACGAAACAACATCAATTTTTATTTAAAACCATTCAATAAATTATGAATGTAAAAGTATTTATTCATATTTTCAAATGTATCCTAAGAGAACATTCTTTAAAACATTTGGCAGACTTTCCATGTTTTTTTTTTCCACAAGAAAATTCTATTTTTCTCCATTAAATATCCCCAAAGATTTCAGTTGTTCTTGTATAAGAGCATAGAGCTGTTCACATGTCAGGGGATAATTTATTTCTTAAATTAATGAATGTAATTTTATTGAGTTTAATATTTTACCCAGGATTTATTATAGTATATTCCCTAATTTACGTTTAGCTCAGGTGAATAGTGCCTTACATTTGTCATCGTAATGATGATTGATTAGAGGTCTCTTATTACAAGGCATTTGTGTGATGGCTCCCATTTTATCCTGAATAGGAGCAACTACCAAAAAAACACCTCTGTATGTTACACGTTCTCGTAATTTTTCTGCAGCTTCAGCTGAAGCTGACTGAATTGGAATGAATCATTTTGTGTCTTTCTGAGGTCCTTCTTTCAGGCCAGACTTGACGGAAGTGCTTCAAATCTGAGGGGAGGGAGAGGAGCAAACCCAGATCTAGCATTTTTGGTGTCTTCTATGTACCTATTTTCTTTGAGTTTTGAGCGTTCTTGATCATAAAAGTCGCTCGTATGTAGAGATTAGCAAATACCCATTTCAGTGAATTTGACTGTTGCTGTTGTCCTCTGCCATAAGAATTATCAAGATGTAACTAAGAAAACCTCTTTCTGTATCTTTGTCTTTAGATCCATAAGATGTCAGTAATTATCCTTATCTAGCTCACTTTTCAAAAGAACCATTGAGTACCTAGAATCTTTGCAAATTATTTTTGTTGTCTCTTTTTTTGAGGGGTGAATTTTTTTTTAAGTATTTGTTCAGTATTATTTGTGTCAGCTGTAGGAGTCAAAAGTAACTAAAAGCAGAACTTACTATATGTGTAGTATGGAAGAATAACAATTCTCTGATTAGAGTAGCTTTGTTGGTTGTCTACATGAACACAGTGAACAGATTGTCAGCCTTTGAAGAGAAAGCTAATCCACACCAGAGACACAATTGATCAATACAAGCAAACAAGGCAAGCAGAGTAGCAATTACTGACTTGTAAAGGTTGCTAAAACAGGGAGAAATCTCAGCCAATCTATTGGACGAAGACATGGAATTACACAATTAATCCTGAGGTCTCGTGGTACACTGGACTGATTCACTAGATTGCACTTTTAATTCTGTAGAAAGGGTCTTAATGGAGAACAGAATGTTTACCTCCATTGCAAATGTGTGCATCATTCTGGACATGCATACCAAAGACAACCATACCGAGCATAGAAGTTAAAAACATTTTTTCTGGGCTGCAATCTGAAACAGGACCACATCAGTCATGGCTTCTACCGAGATCTAAAATCTTCTGTGAGTTAGTCTAAGAGGTGCCTTTAGGCCAAAGTGCATCCGAAAATCAAAACCTTCAAGGTCCTTGGATTTGCTGCTCTCTTGCAATTTATCTTGAATTAAGGCACTGTTATATAACCGAAGATTAGAAGCATTAAACTATCCTAAAGAAATGTAAGCATGTAATTTTGAGTTTCCAGATAACAAATCTGGAAAAATATTTTYGATGACTAACATAGTAAATTGTTTAATTAGAGCATATTCCTCATGTGGTTTGGGCTAGCTAAGTAATTTAAAAATAAATTATTAAAATCTGAGGGCTTCTTCCTCTCCTTTGCATATTTGTCATTTGAGACTGTGTCACAAGCTGACCRACTTCCTGATCTACTTAAGGCTCAATCAGGTTTTAGTGTAGGCAGCTCACTAAACTGCAGTGACATGTATGCCTTATTAGATCATGTAAGAGTTATAGCCAGGGCTTAGTCCAGCCAGATGTAATCCTGTATCCAATTTTAAAAACACAAACTCAGCTGGTTGTTTGTACTATATTTGTAAACTGTGGATAATTATTGGAATCATTCTGAGCTTCTTACAGTTTTGAATAACTGTAAATATTTAAATTCAGTATTAATTTTACATTTAAACACTACACTAACATCATATTTAATAATTATTAATAAGTACTGGGTTTAAATTCCAATTAAACAAAACATTTTTCCATTAATTCACAAAACAGAACTACGTATTTGGAAAGTGGCCTAACTGAATTTCTGTAGACATTAGAGCAAAATGCAGAACTAATTTGGAGGGGGAGATTTTATAACATGAGCAAAGAATGACTGATTAGCAAATTAAGTTATAAATTTGTCGGAAAGTGGCTTATATGAGCTGGAATACCTGATAGAGGCTTGTGAGCGGAGCACACAGGAGACGCTCAACTAGAAGAGACCTGCTCTCACTTTCCATGGTGGGAATGCAGGTATATACGGGAAAACACAGGCTGGGTGGTTTACCTCCTAACGATAGCCTGCTTCAGACCTGGAATAGTTCCTAGACTAATTTAAGCAGCTCACAGGGTTCTTCAAAATACTAGCACCTCCTCGGCTCRCCCTTCGGGCTGGAGGAGCCGCTGCCCTCGCCAGGGCTAAGGGAACAGCGGGGTCTTGGCGCGCGGCCGCTCCTGCCGCCGACGTCCCGAGCGTGGCGACGGGACACGGGTGATGAGGCAGGGCGAAGCCTTCGTCTGAGCAAACAGCTATTATCTTCAATTCATGCGTGGACTAAATGCTAAATCGTTTTTTTTAAGGATAATGCAAAAGCTTGCAGGCAGGCAATTTCTTCCCTGCTCTTCAAGGAACTGAATTTTACTGCTTTGTAGCTGTATCTTCAAGGCTTCTCAGCGACAGTAAACATGTTGTTACGGTAGCTTTCCCAAAGCCTATTTTGATGGCAAGTACGTTGTCTCCGTTGATTGCTATAACCACATAGAGGAGGTACTGCCCTTGACCTTAACAGACAAAAATCAAAAAATCCAGCGTAAAGCTTGTTACTCGACAAACACTGTGATGTGCTTTGTGCAAATGCATTTAGTAACTCTTTATTTCTGTGTTTTCTGTCCTTTGCTCTAGGTGGGGTGCACTTAAAAGGAACCACATCCCTGAGGCTCGTTTCACCAGGAGCTCTGAGGAGTGTTATTATTTTTACAAGTCCTCTACAAACATCTGGAGAGTCAGAAGAAGAAAGGCCTTAATCCATTGGAGATTAGCTATTTAATGTTGCCTTCTAAGCTTATGAATCAAAGCACTTTAATTGGACAACCCAAATTTTCTGGGGATTTGCAGACAAAACAACTGAGTATAGAACTAGTGGCAAGTGGAAACTAATTATTTTCAGTTAGCTACCAGCCAGTGAATCATGTGAAACTTGTCAAGAAAGACCCTGAAAAGTAGCAGTAATAWTTTTAACTTTTACGTTTTATTTATTGTGCAAAGACTGGATTCTCTTAAAGAATTTTAGAAAAAAACTCACTATATACGGTTTTATTTGTTTGATTACATTGGTAATTGGAGTATAAATAACCGGTATTCTGCTGCTAAAACCAYCTTCCACCTGCCTGACCTATGCCATTACTTTTCTGTTCCTCTTCTGCCTCCCTAAAAGCCCCAGATTACCTGACCCCTTTTCTATTTCCCATYGTCTTTTGATGGCATTCATACACTTGATCTATTTTTCTCATGAACAACCCTATCTTTTCTCATATCTTCACTGATGTGTGGCCTTGGTCAGCTCTTTCCAGCTTGCTCTCATTCACAGCTGTAAATAGCCTTTTCCATTTACTTTCAAGCTGCAGAATAAATGTTTTAACAAAATGTATCCATCATATAAATGCTTACATTGTAGTCGTTGGTGGTGAATAATCCTGATCTTCCATTTTTTCCCCCTATTTTGCTATTTGGCCCTTGAAGTCATGGTGCTGCAGTTATTTACCGATGGCAGCTCATGAACCTGACCCTGCAAACTGAAATCTGTCTRATCTTGACAGAAAACATTATGTTCAGGCACAAGCATTCTGATTTACCTTCCTGGGGTTGGTATTCAGTGTGGGAGTGTTTTCTGATGTGACCCTCAGCCACAGCCATGCCAATAAACCCATAGGACARGAGGTTACTCTGCCATAAGCCCAGCTGTCAGCATTTACTCTCAAATTTACTTGGTAAAATGTCATGATTGCAATAAAAAATGATAAAAAATATGTAAATAAGCTTCGCTTACATAGTCAGACAGTTTCAAATTCACTATGATCTAGTAGGAGGTATTTATTGTAGTTGTTTTTTTTTTTAAGTAACACAGAAAACAGCTTGTATTTATTAACTGTCTATTTCAGTGAATATCGAGTGCAAAAGAGTGGGCTGAATTAGTACTGTGCATTCATAAGGAAGGGGAGCAGAAAACAGTGACTGATATTGTTCAAGCTTGTACTTCAAGTAATGTCACATTGGCAGTGAAGAGATAAGAAGTGACTGTTCTGAGGTACTTTCAGGGAGCTGATAAGTGAACTACTGCAACAAATGGAAGGAGGATTATGAGACTAGGACGGAAGAAAATTAAGACTGATAACATACGGAGTCTTGCAGCCATTTCTTGTGCTTCCCGAAGCTTAATTTTAGCTGATGATATATTTTTAGAATTTTTTAATAATGAACAAAGCAAYGGCTTAAAATGCTGGCAGAGGGAGGAATTTAGCAAATGACTTTGACATGGAGGTCACAAGAGCTGAGAATTGTATTGGCAAATGCTATCAATGCAAATTTATTTCTGACTCAGAAAGCAGTGAACACAGAAAGGAACATATATCATGATATATTTGATTATGGTCAAACACTTTGGTTTATTTAAAATCTGTGGGTGAAAGCTCTTTCTATGCAGCTCCATGAAGTGTTTACAAGGATGTTTGCAAAGAGTGTGATTTCTGTCTGGAAGTAGATGCAGAATGAAGGGCGTCCTGAAAAGCAATGATGATGTTCTGAAGGACAGATAGTGACAGAAAATTTTAACAGGAGTTATAAGACAGTATGTGTAGCCTGTTCGTGAACTGAACTGAGCTCAAATGAAGTTTGTATTTATTCACCACAGAATATAAATCTCTAACAAAAAGTAAAGAAGCAGCTCTTTGACTTAGCTTTATGAGACATACCAGTGAGATGTGCTACTCCATTACCAGAGATTTGACAGAACTTAAAAGAAAAAAAAATGATGGAGTGTATAAGCCAATTAGATAGGATTTTGGTGGGAATTATATGAGATTACATTCCCATGCTCCTAATGCAGAAGATAAAAAAACGTGCAGAGGAAAGGAGTGAGAAGACTGTTTCCTCTGTGGTCCCCATCACATTTTCTATGTCTGATGGGCTCCTTTTTTTTTCCTCCTCTTACAATCTGGAGTCTTGCCCACTGTCTCTCTTCCCTGCTCAGATACYTGCTGATACTTGCTGTCTATTCAACAGTCTGTCCTGCTCCTTCCCCTCTCTACAATATTTAACCCTCTGATTATCTGTCCTGAACCCTGCCAAAACAATTCTGTCTCAGCTCACCCCCCAACCCCATTACCTCTTTCCTCTTTCCTACTCAGAAAAACCCACCCAAGCAGTAATCAGCCTGAARTCCTACCTCAAGTATTTCTCATTTTACTCATCTTTACCCGTTCATCTTCCAGGAGTGACAAGTTTTGTTTTTGGAAGAGCTTCTAATTCACCCCTTTCTGATCACTGCTCCTAATGCAGCAAGGTCTTTCTGTCCCATTTGAAAACTACTCAGTGTATCTTGTTACATGTCATCAAGTCTACAGATGCTAGAGGAAAGAAGGCATGAACACATTCTGAGTTAATAAGGCTAATTTTAATTTTCTCCTGACTGATCTGTTTCCCTTGAGCAATATCCTGAGAGAGGAAAATACTATAGTCGCAGCACAAGTTTTCTCATGGCCTCCTGGCTTGCAAATACAGGACCTGCCAGGAGATGGCCAAATATAAGCCCAACAGAAGAACTATAGAAGAAGTAGACAGAACTAATGTCTGATAAAACCAGTGTGCACCTGGCTGTGCACCTATGATATGTAGCTAGCTTAAAGTTCTGGTACCCTATGTATGGTGAAGTGTTTTTGCACAACCCAGGCCTTTTTACTTGCGTGGGTATTACAGGATACCTCACAGATTGTATAGTGCAGTCCTCTTGGAAGCTTTGTTTAACTAGAGCAAAGCTTGTCAGGAGAGCATCCTGAAAATAAAGAGAGTCTAAAATCAGATTGTATGAAAAACATAAATACACAAAGGCAGGAAATTCAGAGGCAACAGTTCTGCAAACAGCTTCTGAGCTAACACTCACTTGTCTATTGAGTCCAAGGTGAACAGCTATGTGACCACAATATACATGTCTTTCACTTTTCCCCTTTCTTAAAGGATTAATTATAAAGAATACATTTATATGACAACTGCCTTTCTGAATCTCTGCTGGCCTGATGTTCAAGTCAGGCACCAAAATTTCAGCATCACTGAGATTCAGTCTTAGTCACTCCTTAGGCGTGACACTTAAGCGTATGACTTAAACCTAACCATCTCTAAAGTTGGGTGGTAGCTGAGAAGGGTAGCACAAATCTGTCTAGTGTGCCTCAGCTGAGAATATCTACAGGATTTTCCTATTTTGTGGATAAGAGTTTGCCACCAACYTTCACTGAGGCCTGTGCAGCATATGTTTAATCTTGCGTGGAGGATCTCCYATAAAATCTTGTTGTAAGGAAGTCAAAAGTGACTTGCAGAAAGGAACTGCAATTGCATTTTATCAAATTGGAAGGGAAGAAAAACATCTGTCTTAAATAAGGGAATGATTCCAAAACCTTTGCAGCATGTAATACGTTTTACACCACTGTGCTATTTCTGTGATTAGTTCATTGGGCCCATAAATTCATAGCTTTGAGAAACTGGCCTTAAGTTTCCCAGACTTTAGAAAGTAATTTTGTATAAAGATGAAAATGCTATTATTTTGACTGYCATTTTTTTTAATTATCTTTTGCTTGTCTAGTTGGTCTCTCTTTCTTGCAAAGAAGAGAAACCTTGATCAGTGGAGTTCCTGAAATCCATGTTTTTCAAACTTTTTTCTAAAGTTTTCAAGCAGACTTGAGGACTCTGGATGGTGTAGCCCTCTACAAAACAAATTTGCTTTCCTCAATTAGCTTTCATCACCTCCTTGGAAAYAGTTCATAGATCCACAACAATCTGTGGACTGCAGGCTGGAAAACACCACTAGAGTTAGCTGCTGTGGTCTACATGTTTTCCGTGTCCTGAATTCCGTTCAGACATCATTCAGGGGAGAGGAGTGCTTGAAGTGTCAGAGGATGCAAAAAGGAATTGGAAGATCAAGTTAGTAGCTTGCTTTAAGATTTTTCATGTAAAGTACAGATTGAACACTGCTCACTCTCCTCKCCAATTCCTGGTAATTTAAACTCCCACTGTCTGCAGAATGGAGCTTTTGTGCAATAGCAGTTATATGAAAGTGCAGAACAATTGAAGGGTGATGTACTCAATTTGTTGCTTTTGCTGGACTGCCATTGCCAGAATCTGTCACTTAAAGAAACCAATTGTAATCTTACTCCTCTATTTTTATGCAGCATATTTATATAAAGCCCCTMTCACAGCAGTTACTCAATAGGACAAAAAAAAAATTAAATGCCTTTGTGGACAGATAAATAAAGCAAGCTGCAATAGGAGTATGTTAAAAGCAGTCATTAGCATGTACCTCACATCAAGTAAGAAGAAAGTACCGCAGTTAATCATAAGGACATCACTTTTCTTCACCCCATTTTAAAATTGCTGTTTTAAGTGCAATTTATGCCATACACCCACCCATGTCTATTTTAATCAAACATTTTGTACTGATGGGTAAATTGAAGTCGTAGAAGTATAGAGAGCTCAGATACRTGATAGAACAAATAGAAGGTTGTTAGTCCCCTCATTCCAAAACTACATATGCCAGGTARAAAAAGCAAGAACAACATAAGCAACATTTTATCAAAGAACAAGATCTGTGAAAGTTCCAAACCAGTCTGCCAAAATGTCAAAGTAGCTCAAGGTGTTTTTGCACCAGCCATTTGGCCTCATCAGAGCATCCACAAAAAAGTGGAGAAATTTCACAATTCTCCAGATAGAAGGTGCTCTGATCACTGTTTATCTTTTACAAATATAATAGAGGTGCAAGAAATAATTGCATTTAAATACATGCATGCAATGAGGCTCTCTGCACAAAGGGTCATAATAGCCAGAGTGGGTTACCTGCATTCTTAGTTGCTGAAGACATCACAAAATGTGAGC
>NW_028186579.1:1733279-1772465 GCF_003343005.1 Rhea americana
TGGTCATTCTTTGGAATTGTAAGTGGATCTTCAGTTGACCTGCCAACCGACAAAGCCATAATTTGCTGTGAAAACACATATGACAAGGTCCTACGTGTTCCAACAGTCACTCGTAATTGCCATTAATCCATTGATGTTACTGAGGCAGGTCCACTGTATAGTACCTGAAATTGGCAACCACTTTTGCTTTTAACTCATTTTGTTTTTCGGAGAAAATTATCCATGTGAGCAACAGTAAAATTAGGCAGAGTGCATCTTGGCACCAAAAAGAAAAAAAAAAGAACATGTTGATGAAAGCTGCCTCACTATGTCACTAGCCCTCCTACTGTTTCCTGTGCTTGAATTTCCTCTCCCTGAATACAGCGTCCATCTGCATATACATGCTGAAACTTCAGTCCAAACTGTATGTCAGCTGAAAATCCAGTATTGGACAAGTCATATGATTGTAATTTATTCCTGCTTTTGCCACCAGTCTAGCAAAGCATCTTTGTCTGTATCTCAGTAAGAACCATCCCAAAATTGGTTCTGCCAAAGATATTTCCCCGCACAAAGGGAGGTACAGGGAAATTGTTGCCAAAATTGATATTTTTGACCCCTCAAAATGGTGCTGTAGCTCAACTTTTTCTCCTTTTTTCTTGTTTTGGAACATGCAATTGATACACCTCTCTGSAATGTTCAGTTCCGGCTCATTTCATCCTGTCTCATACATCCGATTATTTAATATGTCAACATATAGTCTAAATTGAGTTATTCAGTACTGAGAAAATTACAAGAGTCCATGCTGAAATGTTCAAAATACTTATTCTTGTGAAAATGTCAAGGTATTCTTCAGAATAAAAGAGAACTGAAAAACATAACCTTTCCTCTTGAACAGAAATTATGTTTAAATCTGTTTCCCTCTGAATGAACAATGAGTCCATTTAATAAATTCATTTTCTTTAACTACTTAAATGCTAAAACGGATGTATCAGTCAGGCCAAAAGTTCACCTAACCCACTACCTTTTCTTTGACTTATATGATGATTAATATTTAAGGAAAGGTATAAGATCAAGGGAAGCACAGAGTGAAGGGCAGACCAAGCTCTCGGCCTTGAAAATCTGTTTGGATAACTTCCTGAAACTGCAGCGAAATAAAACTTCAAATTCGCATTGATACCTGGTAGATGAACCGAAACTGTTAGTTTTCAGAATTTGGCTCAAAATTTCATGAGAATCAGCTCTTCTAGCATTGCCAAGCAGCCACTATCATTTTTGGTGACCAAATGGAAGGCCAGCAGGGTTTGCCATTGCTGATAGTTGGAAGAAATACTGCAGCCAGTAGAAGGTTAATATTGTTTATTATTAATAGGGATTGAATGTCTTTGGGGTGCAAACTCTTTGTAAATTATAAGATCTGGGACTGTGATCCAAGTTAACGTTTGGATAGAACGTTCTGAATACTGATGTCTGATTTATAGTGTTAAAAATGTTATTCGGCCACCTCCTCACTGCTTGTGCCTCCATTTGTTCCCTCTTGTCATTAACTTGATTAGAAACGTTCTAAAGAAGCAGGAATTGCCATAATGTAGCTATTGTCTGTTCTTTATTGAGAGAAATCACTGTGAACAATGCTACGTTTTAAGTCCAGTGTGGATATTTGCTTTGGCATAYCTATTCCATGGATGTCTTCATGTATAAAATATCTAATATAACTGGACTAAAAGCTTCCAGTGGTGCATGCATTTCCTTGTGGTGAAGGAACGTACATGACTTTTAGCTTCTTGAGCAGTTTGTGATTAGGCACTACCCTTGGTCAGTGGCTGTGCGACGAGGAGAGGGGGGATCTGATACGGTGACCTGGCTGTATGCACAGTGAGGTTTGGTGCAAATGCTATGTTTGTATTTCGTCAGGTTTTAGCCATACAGTTAACTCCATCCTGGAAACAGGCTACCTATGACACAGGTCCCAGGTCCACCCAGGAGGCAGGGCTGTGGCGGGGCTGGAGCCGGCAGCTCTGCAGAATCACAGGGCTGGGACTGACGGTCCCGGGCTGGGCTGAAAAGGGGCYGGGAGCTGCAGCTGGACAGGGAGAGGCCCTGGGATGGCTGGCCAAGGCCAGAGAGGCCCGTTAGTGCCTCAGGGCCATGATATCTGTGGCCAAACCCACCAGCTGTGGTTTTAGCATTTGGTGTAGCTGCATTTATTCAAAAAGAGTCTCAAAATTTTAGTTATAGTTATCAAAATCATTGTCAAAACCCACAAAGAAAAACTAACTTTTCCATGCTCAGTAATGTGCTGAAAAGCTGAGCTACCGCTTGAAACCCTGATCAAGGAGCAACGATCTAAGATTGTGACCATGAGACGCAGCCTGGATGACGAGGTAGCTCTGTAGCAAAGGGTTTAGAGCGCCGTTGTACCTAGAGAGAGGWCTGTAGCCGTTCCGCCCGGGGACCGCACACCTCGCCGGCGTAGCRGCTCTGGCAGGGAGGCCTGGAGGCTCTGTCTGCTCAAGGACTTTCAGAAAGCAACCGACCGCRTGAGCAAATAGATTCAGGGCAATGGAACGAACGAGTGACTAGATCAAGTGGGACAAGTGCAGTCTGCGGTCATTTACAGAAGTTGCACCAACAGGGAGATGCCTCACGGGACTTGGAAAATCAGGGAAGAGAGAATTGGTAGAGGAACTTAAAAAAAAAAAAAAAAAACTCGGTGACCATATAGTCACCACAAAGTTTCCTTTGTGGGCTCTGACTCACAAGGAAAGCAAAAGAAATGGAGGATTCGATGTAAAACTGGTGGTTTGCGCTGTGTCTCCCGTCTTAAACCAGCAGCTGGGTCAGGACTGTCCTCTGGGCTGCACAAAACTTGGTCTCATTCCCCAATCTGTCCCATAGAAACTGAATGCAGGCACATAAGCACAGGCACATCCTTGCTGCCTGGAATCATAATTTATACAGAAATGTATACTTACTTTCTTTGTGTTTTTGGCCACCATTCCATCTTTATCTTTTTCTTATAGCATTTTCTCTTCTTAAATGTTTTAGTTTAACCTTAGCAAATTAGAGTAACAAAAGTATTAGTTATCTTTTTGCAAAGCTCCAGTTCCTGCCATATATGATGGACGTGAGAAGGAAGAGAGATRAAAACTAATACAAATCCTCCAAGACATCCTAATTAGCAGAACATTTTTCATAAACATGCTTRTATTTTACCACATTTGAAACACATCTAATTACCAAGAAGCAGTGGAATGACTTCAGGATGTTGAGAGGGTCTGGAAGGCTGTTATTTTGCAGTAAATGGCTTTAATCATCCTGATAACAGGACCATGCTTTGTGAGTTTAAAAAGTCTTGTTTTCCTTTTCTCCCACCGAGAGGTTCTCTGTTGGCTTTCTCCTAGAGCTCAAGCCACAGAGGATGCAAGCAGTCGTGTTAYATCCCGTTGCTCTGTCAGCTGATTACGGAGGAAAGCTTAGGCTCATGTCATGTCACCGTTCTAGTATCCATTGCTTTTACAAGYGCGAGTGCTGTATTTTGTAGACAGACACCCTCTGAAGGAGAGMGGTTACACACACATAAAATCAACATGAAGAACGGTTAGAATTGTGCCTAGTCTACATTTTTGTCCTTAAAACGGAAATGCTTTCATATTGTGTTGCATCTCGTGGTTCTGCCGTGATCTGAGCTGGATGCCGTGGAGCAGATCATCCCCGTGTYGACGGGGGTCTGGCAAGGCGCTGCTGTAGCGAGGCTGGATCCCGGGAAGGCCGAGCTCTGCACAGTTCGCTTCCGTCAGGAGGAGGAAGGTCAGGGATAAACTTAATTGGGATGTTGCTGCACAATTAGGCTTATGAGGCAACGTCTGGAAATAACTTAATCTGGAATTAAAATCCAAAAGGCAGAAGAAAGAAATTAGTTTATGTATCAAAACAGCAAAAAAATACACAACATCGTTGCCGTTGAAAGTCAGCTGGACACACTGAAAGTTTTTGGCTTGCTCAGTAGTAACGGTTTGTGCAAACTGCCAGCAAAAATGCTGTACATTTCATAGGTTAGATTTAAATATTGCCACTAGTCCACATTTATGCAGAGGTAACAAATACTTAATTTTTATTAACGCAGTTGGCAATGTTTTAAAATGCATGCAGGTTACGTCTGAAATCCTAACAGAAAGTCTGAAAGCAAATCCTAGTGCAGCACTTTGCTTTTTTTAGTCTGCTGCTGTAAATAAACTGCATTGGTGGAACTGATTAATTGCTTCCTTTCCACACTGGTTTTCCAGGGCCATTTAACAAGAACCAGAGAAAATACTGACAAAATGAACATCTGATTAACCCTTGCCGGTTTCAGGTGTTCTCATTCGGTGTAGATGGAGATTTAAATATATCAGCAGAGCTGTATGGAGGTCTTTCCCCATGCCCARTATGCTTTTCTCGATCCCTTCCATGGAAGCAAAGGGAGAAATGGGGCAGAAATGTAGCAGGCTGGCCAGCCAGAAAACGGATATGGAGTGGCCTCCATATTTTGTCTTCTAATAATGTGGGTATGATAAAAAGCTCCATTTTTTTAGTTATTATTACAAAGGGTACAGTAGTCATAGCTTTAGATGTTACAGCTGGTATTTTGTGTTTAGCCATCAAGTTTGTGCCAATGGCCTACAGTCTGCCCTGAGGTGGAAATACTTTAATATGCTGATAAAGAGATGTCAGAATAGCAGCTGATGGTTGCCAGTAACCAAGTTACAGCTATCAGCAAATTGAGCSTGCTGTGAACAAATGCTAAATCGTCAGTGTGGTAATTCACTTCTGTGGGAACCAGACTGGATAGGATCATAGAATCATAGAATCGGTAAGGTTGGAAGGGACCTCTGGAGATCATCTAGTCCAACCTCCCTGCTCAAGCAGGGGCACCTGCAGCATGTTAGACAGGGTTGCATCCAGGTGGGCCTTGAATATCTCCAGAGAAGGAGACTCCACAACCTCTCTGGGCAACCTGTGCCAGTGCTCCGTCACTCTCACAGGGAAGAAATTCCCCCTCACGGTCAGGTAGAACTTCCTGTGCTTCAATTTCTGCCCATTGCCTCTTGTCCTGTCACATGGGACAACTGAAAAGAGTTTGTCCCCATCCCCTTGACACCCTCCCTTCAGGTACTTGTACACATTGATAAGATCCCCCCTCAGTCTTCTCTCCCCCAGGCTGAACAGGCCCAGCTCTCGCAGCCGTTCCTCACAGGGCAGRTGCTCCAGCCCTCTGATCATCCTTGTAGCCCTACGCTGGACTCCCTCCAGTAGCTCCATGTCTCTCTTGTCCTGGGGAGCCCAGAACTGGACACAGTACTTGAGATGAGGCCTCCCCAGGGCTGAGTAGAGGGGCAGGATCACCTCCCTCCACCTGCTGACAACACTCTTCCTAATGCACCCCAGGATACCATTGGCTTTCATGGCCACAAGGGCACGTTGCTGGCTCATGGTCGATCTGTCATCCACCAGCATTCCCAGGTCCTTCTCTGCAGAGCTGCTCTCYAGAAGGTCAGCCTCCAGCTTGTACTGATGCCTCGGGTTAGTTTTTCCTACGTGATAAGGTGCTGTGACTCTTATCTCTAATTTGTTCCCTATTTCTTAATAAGAATTATTTAAACTAGGCACAGCTGTGTCCTCCCATTATTATGACAGCACATTGTATTGCTGATACTGAAGATCCACTGCCGGCTGATAATCCTCATGTCTGTATGTACGTGGCTACTGATTATTATAAAATGGCAGCCAAAGAAGGATTTGAATTCACGTAGGAGTCAGATTAGGGCCAGGGTTTCCAGCAGGCAATGTACCAGCTTTGGTATGAGTGTCTCTCTAGAGGTCTGCTCCTGTCTGAAATGTGAAGAAATTCTTCCTAGTCTGKTGTGAGCAGTGCTGTACCTCAGCTGCTTGTGGTATGTACATGCGACTCTGGTTCATTGCACAATTTATTTGTTTGTATTATTTCTGGTAGCAAAACCCAGGAACATACAGCTAAAGGTAATAAAGTGTGTAATTTACTAGGCTAATATACACTTACGCTTAGKTGCTGCACCTGAGTTCTCAAAATCTGATGGTTCTGGTGGATTCTAGCAGAGTTTATTACTTGCTTTGTAAAGAGGTGCAAACCGCTACAGATTTTTTGTTATGGAAGTCTCCCAGCTRGTGAATAGAATATCCTCCAGTATTTTGTTATTGACCATATGAAATCTTCAAAAATTAGCAAGTACAGAGATTGAGTGGTAGACTAGTTTAATAGTAGATCTTCCACATTCAGTTATTTTCATTTTCACAAGTATTTCTAAGGTTGCCTGAGGAAACTTCTACTCCAGATCATGGTGCAACCAGCCTGAAGATGGGAGCTGTGTTGCTTTTCTGAAGCTCTTGGGTTTGGACACGTCTGATATACTGAGATCATTTTGAGGACTGAAGATGCTTTAACCAGTGCACCTTTTGCATGTGCAGTGTATGTCTAAATTAAAAAAAATAGAATGAAGAGAAGAGGAGAACTTATGCTTTGATCAACATCTCTGCATACAAGCACAGGGGTACCAGGRTGAGGGAGCGTTGGGTATATCACAAATATTGCCAGGGCCTCCTGATGAGAGTTGCCACGTTACTGTGCAGCCTCCCCACCCACGTCGCAGCCACGAGCAGCTACATTCAGCCCTGTCTATAGCAGTTCTAAAATGTGTGTCCAAAGACAGCTGTGAATAATATTTTTAGACGTGCACAGGAAGACTGACTGTTTTGCATTGTGTGATTGGAAAACTATGAAAGGAACTGGGACGCCTCAGTAAATCCAGAAGGGATGCTTTCAGCACAGTGGAATATTAAAAGTTCCCTACATTTTAAAGTTTTATAATGCAGTGACAAAAAATATCACTCAGACTAGGCAAACCTCATGGAAACATTTAGTCTTTCATCATGTGGGAAACAGACTGCAGCTCTTAAATTCTGTTCTGCAAATTTAAGAGTCAAAGGGTAATGATTCTTTGTGTGGGATAAAATTGATATATTATACACAGTTGCTGAGAGCAATGATTAGGAATTAGGATAAATCCTTGCAAGAATCCCTAACTCTAGCTTTTTATTATGCTATTGATATTGCTTTAACAGAGGTAACTTAATAAGTAAAATAATACTGTCCATGATAATGGCCATTGCTCATTTTTCCAACTCTTTGGATTTCAAATTTCACTTTAGACATAGTCTAAATTCATCTTTGCCATAATGCCACAGTGTGACTGGAGTAAGACGAAGGATATATACATACATATACATATATATATATATATATATATATATATATACACACATACATCCCAAAATGTAGTGATAGTACACTGTGAAACTCTTCATTATCAGTGCAATAGTTTGGATTGTACTATCTCTAGTAGTTGTTCAACATATTCTTAAAAATTGGTCGTTCTACCTTATGCTGAAAGGAACAGGCAATAGACTTCCTCTCTGGAGGTTCACTGAGGTGCCAGAATTTGTTAATTACTCTACAATGTACAGATTTTATCTTGGCTATCTGCTGTGACGGATTGATGCAAAGATGGGTTTTTCAGGAATGCTCATTGTTTACTCTCAAAATCGCAGATTAATTAGGCTATGTTTACACAAAAGATAACTCTTGAACATAGTAATTATGGAATTTTTGCTTTACGTGAAATATATTTATATTTTGCACCGCTACCTTGTGTTTTAGCACCTCAAAGAGCTTTAGAAAGATGATTACTAGTATGTGTTTGCATATACACCCACTGAAATGACACTGTATATGTACCATCTGGTAATGATGACTAACCTTCCCAGACCATCCGGCACAGAAATCAAATGGCACCAATTATCCCTCTCCCTGTTGTATTCCAGGTTAAATATATCTGGAGGTAATGATGTGACTTGCACCTTTAATGAACTGTGGGCTGTGGCTTTCTGTCAGTCTCCCTCTTTCTCACCTTGAGGTCGTTCACACACATGCATACACACACACACACACAAAAACTGTTAATCAGCTCTGTATTAGATGTTCTTAAAAGATGTCCCAAGTACATTATGTATGTCTCAGATTACTAATGTAGCAGCAGGCATATGATAATTTCTATATAATGTTATAAATAAAGATGGTAAGAGATCCAGGATGCTTTTTATAAACTGGAGAAGGCACTGCCACGTATAAACGTTATCTCTCTTCTCCCTCCTTGAACCTGGCTGCACTGCTCTGTAGCTCACGGGTTTGGGAGGTGTTTTTCCACGCCTGGGAGCAGAGTAGCCCAGTTTTAGTTACAAATCCCCGCCATATACAGTGGGAACCTTATTTTCAAAGCAGATGAAACACAGACCTTAGGGAGGAAGGAGTCACTGAACGACACAGACAAATSCGCACTTCACCCGAGGTGGTGGTGGCGGGGAAGTGCCTGCTGCTAGGAGGAGCCGGGGGAGAGGGTTGCGTGCAAATGAGTCCGGGGGGCTGTGGGGTCCCCAAGCCGGGACCGTCGTGGGTGAGAGGTGTTCATTAGCCAGCCTTGCCACCGAGCGCCCCGGGGCTCTTTCCCGCTCTGCTGATTCACAGGCAATAATTGCTCTTTGACTGTCACTAGGCACAGGCATTACCCAGCACTGCTCYTTGACTGTCGCTAGCAAACCATGGGCTGGAATTTTTTGTCTCTTTTGCTCCAGCTATGAAACTGGATTTTGGGTATAATGAAATTTTTGCATTACAGACAATTTTCTCTGAGGGCAACAGATCAATAAATAAGGTTTAAATATGGTTATGTCTATCCCACTCTTCACTTGAGAGAATATCCATATGCCATTACTCAGAAGCATTTCTTTCCTAAGGTTTGAATCGGTCACTGAATTTTTTTAAACTATTTTTTCTTTTCTGCTGCTGCGCTCACGTTTGCATACAGGATCTCTTACCATCTTTATATATAACATTATATGGAAATTATCATATGCCTACTGCAACATTAGTAATCTGAAACATGATGTACTTGGGACCAGAATATGTTAAGACAGTGCCTGCACTGCACTGCTCTGAAAAAAATGTTCTTCCTGGTTAGAAATGAAATGCACTTGAAATTTCATAAGAGACTCTCTGCAGAGAAGCCTTTTATTAATGATTAAAAAGTTAGATGAGCAAGTGGATATGATGGTGTTTATTCAAACAGAAAAAGAACTTTTACACTTCTGCCCATTTTCACTTCAAGATGTACTGTGCATTTTGCTGAAATGATAGCAGTGTCACACATTTTTAGATATCAGAATTATGGGCCAAAGTGCCTCATAATTGGAGCAGTGGTTAGTTGTTTTCCATGGATAAATTGAAGGTGATACAGCAGGGCAAAGTTGCATAGAACTGAGAACTGTCCCGTGGTGGTGCCAGCGTGGGACGTTMCCAAGTCTGTAAACTGTGAGTGGCTGGGGAGATACCTTGACTGTACAATGAAATTTAGTGCATCGGGGACTGTTATTTTTTGACCTTTTTTCCTCTCCTGCAGTGCTGAGACATGAGTATTGGAAAGTTTGGAAAACTGAGAATAGGACATTTGGACTTAGCTGTACGATGAATTCTGATTCCAGCATACCACAGTGATTACCGTGAGATAGACAGAMGTTATCCCACATGCAGACAGTCCAGACAAGACCTCAGAAGGTCTGTGCTGTGGAAGGAACTTAGGCAAAATTGCTGTTTGAAGGTGCCTTTTGCTTTACACACATACCAAGAACTTAACTGACATTTCTAAGATGGAGAAGGCAAGGTTATAGTTGTGGCGGGGGCAAGATTTATTGGTTTCAAAGGGCTATAGCTCTGAGCATCATGGGTTAGAAAGGAGATAYTTTTCCTTCCCCACTAAATGCAGTGTTCTCAGACACAAATGTAAATTTCCTGAATCACACAGAAAATGAAAAGATATTTATTTTACCCTAAAGGAAAGTCCTGAAACTTTATTTTTTCAGGGTGAGAAGAGTTAAGCCCGTGATTTTCAAAGAGAACTCGGTTTGGCTATCACAGTTTTATTCTTGCTCTTTCACCTGCACACAATTATGGCCAGAGGAGCATATTATTTCTTTCATTGGTTGAAGGCTAAGCATGCATTTGTTGGCACAATCAGATAATTATCTATCCAAGTAATATAAAACAATTGTAAGGATATTTGCAGCCTACTTTGCTTTATTCACAATTATAATAAAACTAAAGGAATAAGAGGAATGAGGTCTGGCTTCTTTTCTGAACAAAGCAGAAGCTGCTAGAAAATACACTTTAATTACATTTCTCCTGTCAATGGAAAAGTTCTGCAGCAGAAAGTCTTCCGAGTTTTTTCAGTGGCAGAAATGTAGCCACCATAAAAAACCTGTAATAAGAATTCTCAGATACAACAGTTTTATGAACTCTGTATGTCATCTGGGCAGTGAAAGGAAGTTTTCCTTAATGAACGCCTTGATCTGACAGACGAGGACCAAGGAAGAGGCAGCACCAACGCAGTATCATGGCTTCAGTGAGAACGCACAGGCAAATTTTGGAATGACAGAGGCATAAAGAGTTCTCACTGCTGTGTCACTAATGTTCTGCCATTGCAGTGGCAGCAGGCTGAAGGTGGAAGCTATGTGCAAATTCAGCCCAGGGGGCAGAGGAAACATGAGATCCAAGCGGGTTGTATTCAGAGATGCCAGGCAGGTGCCTGCAGAAGTGCAGGCTATCAGATAACTTGGAGGCTGTGCGAGTCAGAAGATACACCATGGAAATCTGGGTTCTTGAACTTGCTTTAAAAAGTGAGGTTATGATCAAATTCTGAAAATTATCTATTCATGACAAGCTGAATAAAAAGGCAAGGTTTTCAGAAAAGCACACTATTTTCTCTCTCTCAAATGCTGTTGTGTAGCTTTAGTCACTAGGTACCTTAGTATCAATACTGCTTTGGAATGATAGGCACTTTTTCTTTTCTCTTCTCTTCTCTTCTCTTCTCTTCTCTTCTCTTCTCTTCTCTTCTCTTCTCTTTTCTCTTCTCTTTTCTCTTCTCTTTTCTCTTCTCTTTTCTCTTCTCTTTTCTCTTCTCTTTTCTCTTCTCTTTTCTCTTTCTCTTTTCTCTTTCTCTTTTCTCTTTCTCTTTTCTTTTCTCTTTTCTTTTCTCTTTTCTTTTCTCTTTTCTTTTCTCTTTTTCTTTTCTCTTTTTCTTTTCTCTTTTTCTTTTCTCTTTTTCTTTTCTCTTTTTCTTTTCTCTTTTTCTTTTCTCTTTTTNTTCTTTTCTTTTCTTTTCTTTTCTTTTCTTTTCTTTTCTTTTCTTTTCTTTTCTTTTCTTTTCTTTTCTTTTCTTTTCTTTTCTTTTCTTTTCTTAGCAAACTTTCAAGGGACTTCTCAGAAATATTATTAATAATGAAGTCAGAGCCCAAATGGTACATGCTCCGAATGACATCAGTATGAGTATGTCAACATGGTTGTGCTCCAGTAGAATCAAATAGCGTTGGCCATGTTTGACTGTTTACACAGGTGTAAATTAAGTGTGGATCTACTGTGGGTCAGCACAGTCATTAATCACTATGTCAGCATAACAGAGAGTAGCGTTGAACTTGTCAAGGTTCCTATCCTGTGATTAACATGGTGGCACAGAAACACTGATCGCACACCAAGATGCCTCTTGCACACGCAGACATTTGGGAGCCGCTGTCTCCATCACCAGCAGTGGTTTAAGGAGCTCTGCTGTGTGGTTTGTACTCTGCAGCTATTAGGTGAGGCATGTTGATTGCAACTTGTACGGCTGGGCTCAAAACCTGTTGTCGAAGCACTTTGCTCCTGCAGATGAGACCTTCCTCCCTCTCCCACAGCCTTATTAARTCAGATTTTGTAATGTCAGCTCCCCAGGAGATGTGGGCCAGCGTRGAAATAGAGCAACATTTCTAGCAAACAAATTAAGCAGCTACAAATTACGCTGATGTGATACCACCCCTGGAAAACAGCGATGCATCAGCTACTTGGAAGAGAGTCTTAATCCCTGATGGAAGGCAAGGTTTACATGATAAAATGGACTAATAGCTATATTGGAGTATCTGTAGGAAAATTTTATGGATCTACAGGAAGACAGTAGGGGTCAAAAGAGGAATTTTTATTAATGYATTCCAATTTTCTCTTTCTCAGTAAAGTGTGAAAGCCAATTTCAAATTAAGATACATTGAGTTAGTTGAGACTATTCTTAATAATCTATTGTTGATATTAGTAATACAGGTTACAAACTATGGTAGAAGTTATTGTTTATCTTTAAAATACAATGGACAAATAAAATTGTTTTTCTGACTTCCAGACTAAAAGGTTGTCTCTCACGCTTTATAAACACACTTGCAAAGGAGATTTGGTTGTATCAAGTGGATCCTGTGAGTAGATTTAACTAGGGAATAATTGCTTTCCACATGTATTTGCTGTTTTTTTGCTGAATTCTTCAAGGCTGGCTAAAGTAGAGTAAAAAGAAATTTTTAAAGAAAAAGAAATTTCATTCTTCGTAACTAATGACTGTTATGTTTTTGGAGATTTCATGAGGTGGGTTTTTGATTATTATTATTACTGATAATAGTAAGATTATGAAAGTAGGCAAGGACACAAGCTATGGCTACACATAGAGCAGAGCAGCGCTTGTTCCTCTGCGTGTGTTAGCAGGTTGCAGGTGTGTGCACAGGAATCCTTTCAGGAGGCCGTGAGGGAGCCTGAGACACGGCCAACGCGTTTATGCTCTGCTCAGATCAGGTCTGAAATCTCCCAGGAGGTCACAGGAATGGGCCACGTCTACTCCTGTTTCCCATTTTCCTGTGAGCCTTGGAGAAGCGACACTGAATAAATAAAAATGCGTATTTTGTTCTGTGGTCTTGTGGTCTCCAGAAATGCATAGTTGTGTGGTTTTGGTCACGGAATACACTGTTCTGGAGAGGTTTTGTTTTGTACTATCAGAATTGCTTAAACAAATATTCTGGATTAAAGAAAGCATTTGGGAAATTAAACTGAATCCTACCAGTGGCCTTATGAATATGATTATTAATTCAAATTTTGAGGCAGCACTTTGCACATTTTCTTTGAAAAGCTCAAGTTTCTATTTTGGAGGCTCAAGTTTCTATTTTGGGGATTGAATTTGTTTCCTAATGAGTGAGAATGGGTGAAAATATTTTCAAAATAAGTCAATCATTTAATCTTGGGAGCATCAGACTTTCAGAACCGGCTGCCAATAGAAAAACCACCTTCAATAAATCACAGCTTTGTAAATGTTTAAGAAGGGGAAAAAGCATATCCATGTAGATAGCAATCTGCATGAATTTCCTTCTTCTTTTTTTTTTTTTTTCTTTTTCCATTATGAATATGCTGAAAGGAGGTTACTCAAACAGTTTTGTTCACTGATAATGTGATAGGACTGAGAGATGAGGGAGCAGGGCATCATTAACCCCACATATTCACCTGGCCCAGAAGTTAAAAAGGTTTAAATGCAGCAACAACAGCAAACTCAACATTTAGTCGGCATAGAYGAGAATCTGTGATGTAGTTTGGCCAGGGAGCTACATAGGAGAAGAAAGCATAAGGTACCTAAGACACAGCTTCTATGAGAAGCTGGTTTTTGCAATCATATTCTTTCAGGCTCCTGAATGCACTGTTAAAGAAAAGACTTGGGCTACCCGGTTGCAGCTGAATAACACTGAGCTTACAAGCAATCTGTGGTTTTAAGCTAGGTTTGCCAAATGTTACATCAAACAATCAGATACGTGCAAATCAAAGCTGTTCACGGCCATTTGCAAGCAGGATCATAAAAAGATAAAGCTTGACAAACACTACTGCCAACAAATAATCTGACTTGCTTCTGCCATAAGCTTGGTGCATTTGAGATAACTGGTGACTCGTTTTATGCAACAATGTTGATTTAAAGTAAAAATYGCCCTACCCTTCCTGTGACTTGAAATCAAGGAAGACTGCTARTATCACCTGCAATTTTTCAAAGCCTGACATTGGCTGTTTCATGCCAACGACTTTATTTGTGTTCATAATTCTGAGATATAACAGAACCTCAGCTGTTATCAGACTCTAAAGAAAATAGGAAAAGTGTCTATTTTAAAATATCTTGCTTAACTCTTTAGTCAGCTCTACCAATTATTGTCCACTTGCAGTGGGAAAAGAGTTAGGAATCCATTTTGCTGGGAACTGGAGTGCRCTTTTTAAAGGTTTGATGGGATTTGCCATGATGGGCCTTTCCTCTCTTGCCTGCATCTTCYGTACTGAACTCCTGTACAGCTTCACCTTTCAGCATTTCCCATGGGGTAGTCTCCAGCATRTGGGATAAGACAAGACTAACTTATCGTTACTATAGCCTACCCACACGCATGCTGATATATGCATGCTGTTGCTCTTTTTCCCAGCCAGAGCAGACTTCGGGAACTTTGGGTTAGTTTCCCTCTGGAGGCAAACCTACCGTTATGAAGTCAAGATGTTTCTTCCCATTAAGAACCGATTTATCCCAGCTCATTTGCTTGAGCGACGCTGGTCCCAAACTTCGTGCAGTCTTACAGAAGACTCTTCCGCGTGCTCTGATTTCTAACAGGCTTTCGTAGGACTTACAGCATTAGTAACGTCCTACTTGCCCAGCTCCCTGCTCCTTGCAGAGGCACAGTTGCAGGAGTATTTACACTGCATATTTGCTTGAAGTGATGTGAAAGGACATTTCAAAATCTTATATTTGTCTAGGTGGCACAAAGCAGTGATAATTCAATCAGCTCATGTGCAAGGCAGTTTAACTCTTTTGGGGAAGTTTAACTGAACTTCCCAGCATGGCTAGTATTTTGGCTAATATTTTTAGCATGGCTAATATAGCTGCACTGTTTTTTGAGAGCCAGCCTAATTCAGACATCTTTGCATAGCAGCACTTCATGATTTTTGTTCTATACTGAGACCAGTGGGTGTGATGCATCTCATACCCCTCAGTCCCTTTACAGCTGCAGATGGCGGGAGTGTGGGCCTGGCAGAGTGCTACATTTCAGGCAGATTAGTACCTTTTTATCATAGTTGTTATTTTGAATTTCAGGTTTTCCAGTTATGGATGAGGACCTCACTGTGCACAAACAGGGCCTGCACAGAACAGCTTACAGTCCAAGTGGTTTTATATCTGAAATAAGTTCGCATAAATCACAGGAGGACTCTAGCCTGTGATGATTTATGATCTGAAGTTATGCCTTTTCATAACAGCTTTTCTCTGTTTTCTTCAGGACTTGACTGTGAGAATTTTAGACCTATCTGCACTCAAAACAGCTGAATTGTACTTGACAAGTTTGGGAGAGCGTGGCAAAATATTGCCTGTGAAATCCTGGCTTTCAATGAAAGGTCAGAGCAACTTTGCAGTTAACTCCAGCTAGAACAGATTTCTTCCTTTTGCTTGTCATCCTTGATGGATTCTGCTTATTCCTTTCTCGGGCCAGTGAGGTGGAACAATGATAAAGATGGAGAAGTGATGTAAAGGATCAGGACTGAGGGATAAAAAGTTGACTCTAGCTGGCTAGATAAATATTAATCTGTCCTAGAACCACAGAAGGGTGAGAGGATGATACTTCTTTCCAGAATAAACAGAAATCCGTCTTAGATTCTAATAATTTCTGAGTAAAATTTCTTAAAAATCCACTTCATGTTGTGGAAAGACTTTCAAGTAGGGTAGAAACAGTTTTGTTTCTAATATGTTAAAAAAAMCCCACCATATAAACCAAATACAAAATGTTTTATTTGTTAATTTAGACAAGTAATGTTTTATGCATGACAGAATAAAATAAATTCAGTAAAATACTCCAGAATTGTATATGTATTACAAAATTGCTATGTCTGACTAAATTGTCATTCCTGGATGAATTTATGTTGCAAAGGTGGGTTTCAGTGATACTACAAACTTGTCAGAAATGCTCCTTAACCAAAATGACATTTCAGTGAAGAGACAGTAAATGTGTTTCATATGCCAATGTCATTTCCAGGTTCATGTGTGGCCAACAGCATTTCCTACAGCTCCAGTCTGTCACTCTCTATTTAGGACCTGATTTTCAATTTCCATTTCAGTTGAAATTGGCTAAATCTGCCAGAAAAACAAACCCTTTTAAAACCAGATCCAGAATTATTACTAATAAGATCCTTATAAAATAAGCAAATTTCTGTCCCTTGCAATTTTATAAATGGTGGCTAAGGTAGAATTGGGTCCTCAGCTACACTGAAAGAGAAAATCAGGAGAAAATGGTATGTGTGATAAACAAATTCATTTTGTATTGAGTGCGAAAAGAACTGTCTCTGTCATTGAAAAGAACGTGTTTCGCTGAATTACCAAGGTGAATATTATACTATACCCAAATTGTAAAAACTTTTAAAGGTTTTAAAATGACATGTAAATATAGGTTGTATTTTCATTCCTTATGAGTGCTAAATATTAGCAAATTAAGATGGATTTAGTCCAAATGTCCTTTCCTCCAAATTGGTGTATAAAAGTTAACATCAGGACATGGTTTCCAATTTGCCCATTCTTGTCCATTGTAAGTGATATTGTCCTTTATGTTGTTATTTTGGGTGTCAGTGTTGTTATTCATATCGTTTAGTGACGGTAGGGTCCTGTACATAGTCAGTGGGAATATATGCCCCTGAATGCAGTGATTTTCCCTTCCTGCTGCTGCTGGTTGGTGCTCTATTTGTTGCTGTGCAATCCTAATAGGAAGTCCTGGTGGGCAGGATCGTGGAAAATGTCAGCCTAGGTTCTGCATTTTATGAATATATTAGGGATATTATGATCGCTAATGCAGGAGCAAGCTTCACCTCACTGCTCCGACCAAACCAATTTTTGTCTCTGGGTGTATGTGTGTGAGACACTCCTGTGGCAGCTGAGAATCTTAGCCATGGACCCACATTTCATTGTGTTCAATATTGCAAAAAGCACTCTTAAACTACAAGATTGCTTATTAATATTGGATCAGCTGATTCCTTTCTAGACCTTCCTTTTCTAAAATCTCAAATAATTGGTTTATAAAAAGCATTAACTGAAAGAAGTTAAGAAAATAGAGGGGAACCCGCATGATCACATAGTCTTTGGTGATAAACCAGTGGTCTTTTTTTAGTAAATGATTTGGCAAAAAGAAAATGTATTGTGTAAATAGGAGAGTTTATATGAAACCTTTAAACTGCTAGGAGATCCACGGGATCTTGTTCCTAAATAAAGTGACATGGGAAGAACTAGGTGTAAGGGCATAAAAATATTAGCTATCTATGTAAGTTAGTCATTTTTTGTACCACTTAGTGAAATTAAGTAATGTTTATTGAAACAAAGTCAGAATATGAAGCACCAAAGAATTTCTCACTCTTCTTAGATACAGATGTTTTAAACAAGCTTGAATAGGTTGTTTCAGCATTTCTATCTTCTGATATCTTTTCCAAAAGTGACCCGTTTTAAACAATGTATGCCTACTATCTCAATGGGGCAGAACACAGAGCGTGGCAGCAACATTTACATTCCATTAGAGATGATAAATTACATATTGCCACCATGCATCACTACAATAAAAAAAAGTAGCCAAGTTTAATCTGTTTTTTTTTTATTATTTCTGCAACAAACAAGTGGTAAAGCATCATAATGAGTTTTGTTTAATTTTTAKCAAAATCTAGTTTTTTCTACTAATACTCATGCAAGAGCAGAAGATGACCTCTTACTGAAGCAAATTGAAATTCATGATGGTTTAAAATTACTTACTGAAAATGTAAATGTAGTCACCAGGACTGAAAACATTGACTCCTCTATTTTAGGGCATCCACCATGATGGGATGTATTATTATTTATGGACAGGAACYACCATGATATACGTTGTTTATATGAAAAATAAAGTCAGTAGTCCTATAACATCCCAGAGTCTTTACATGAAATAAATTCCTCTGTTTCAAATAGTACTTATGTCTCCATCTCTCTCAGAATTCAGGCCAAATTTAGCAGGTTCAAAGGGTCCCTGTAGCTGAGTGAAAGCTGAACTCATTGTAAGCTTTGCTCCATTGCCACTAGYAACTTTGGAACTTAACTTCTGCCTGAGTTAATTTAAATCTCCAATTCCTGCAGGGCTGAAATACATATTAGGCTATTCATATTTTAAGGTGATGCTAAATGATTAGCTCCACTTACATGATTCCTCTTTGCACAGACTAACATCCTAACGACTTGAGGTGAGCAAGTGCAGACTGGTAACTAGAGGACTCGTGGAGAAGAAGGGCTGAATGTCAGTTCCTTTTCCAAAGTATGCTTAAGAAAATACTTAACTAGAGGCTGTAGCAGTGGCAAAGAGACAGGTTCTCCATTCAAGGAAAATTTCCTCAAGTTTTAATCATGCTCAAGATTGTCCTCTGTCCAAAGACTTATTTAAATTGTCTATGTGAAGCTGAACAGTTTCCAAAGAGGAGATTAGTAAGTGCAATAAACCAATTACAGGTGTGGCTCRGGACAGGCATAACAGAGCCAACATTTGAGGTACCAAATTAAGGGAGACAGAAAAACAGCAGCAAGGACGAAGAGAAAGAAATGGAGGAGGAGGAGATATTGGCAGTGAAGCCACCCTAGAAAAGCAGCCCACTCCTTGCGGGGCCCAACACAGTAGAAGRACTTTGAGACTTCATCAGAGCAGACTTCACAGAAGAGCCAGAGCAATAACTAGTTCATAGTTCTCAGCAAGGCTCAAAAATAAGCCAGCAGTACTGCTGCTCTGGCTTGTCAAGTTGGAGGCAGTTTGTGCATCCCTTGGCTCCCTCTCTCCTTCCAGAGCATTGTAGTTTCAGTGCCTGGAAACAGGTTTTGAACTAAATTTTAGTCTTAGATGCTTGCCTTAGCAGTTAGATAGCCTAATTATTCTTGTAGATTTGGCCAGAAAATTGTCTTTCTAACTTGTTCCCACTCTTTGTGAACTATCAGTATAGGTTGTGAAGATTTTCTTTTTCATACTGCTTTAAGATGTCGTAGTGTCAAAGTTCAGCTTTAAAATGAAAGAGTCCAGACTTCAGAGAGACATCGCTCCGTTGTCAGGCATAACCTCACCTCTCAATCACTGGAAAGCCTGAAGGGCTTGGAGATAAAGTGAAGAAGGGTGTCTAACACTCCTGGAAACACATATTTCCTGTCTGATCACTCTATTTATTTTGGTAAGAAGTACACAGAAACAGGACAAACATGTTAAAATTAATCGTTTGCACTTGAATTCTGCAGGAGAGGCCATGGAACAATCTGTGATAACTGAAGAAACCCAAACAAACCGCAGATCCTGCCATTGTGGCGTGCTGACGGACGGGAATCTGTGTGACGAATGATGAAACGCACTGCGACACTCACAGAGCCGAGCTGCTGTCAAGACTGTAGCCTGATTACACCAGGCAAATCAAACCCTGTCTGGAACACAAAACTAAGGCCTCATGCAACAAATACCACAAAAGCAGAGGGAAGATAAGTGAAGTTATCAGGTGAAGTTCCTAGTGTCACTACGGAAAGCGTGGGTGACAAATCRTGATATCTATTCTGTGGCAGACAATCTCCAGTTTCATCCCCTGCAGGACTGCTGGCATGCTTAGGGTAAGAAGAATGCTCATATCTAAATATTCCTAATATATTTTTATGGTCAGGCTATCGCCAGCATTGAGAGAATTAGTGTTTGGTCAGTGCTCATTGCTGCAACTTCTACGTCCACCATTTTCAACTACTTCTATATCTAATGGAAATTYGATAGTTTGAGTGCAGCATCTCTGCTGTAAAAGCAAACAAACAAACAAAAACCACCCTATTTTCTATTAAAGCTTTGCTTCTGAGTCTTACCAGTGAGCTTCAGAAATCTTACATTAGTCTACGTATAGTTTGGGCTGTCTTTCTGCAATTCTACTGCAATTCTGCTGAAAGCTCTGGTTTCCTGAATTCCTCAGTGGCTTTAAGCCTGTATTTATACATCTGCAAATATGTGAATCTTTAATTCCAGCTCTCATTTGAGGGAATGCAAGTCCACTCCRGAGATACCAGTCTAAAAGAAGACAGAGTAAGATCATGAAATTGCCGTTTGTACAGTAGCTGCAGAAACAAAGAAAAGATTGTAATATTTTATATCATACCTTTTAGTCACACTTCTCATTTTTTCCTGACTCTAAAACACGACATTATGARATTTGTGTGAAAGGTGCAGTTGCAAACCATTCCGACAAGAAAGCAGGACATCGCTTTTTCTTGTTGCACTTTTTTTTAACTCATTGGCTCCCACCTCAGACTCCAGAGGAAGTCGCTGGCTCAGTCATGGCAGCGCTGTGCCAAAGCCTCCTGGTTGTGAGCCCACCTACCTTCCAGCAGAARCACTCGGAAAGCAAAAGAAAACTTAGCCACCTTCAGTTTTTTACCTGCTRCTTATTTCCGTGGGTGCAGGGGATGGTGGGGAGCAGCAGGGAGGGTGCAGCACRCAGGGGTGCACCCCGTGCCTGGAGGACTGTGGATAAGATCTTGCAAGGGGCAGCCTAGTATCAATGCCTGTCAAGTGGGGAAAAGAGACCTCCGCGAGGCTTGCCCTCCCTCATACAGAGGCTACATGTCCTGGTCTTCTTAACACTATCAAAAAGATTAGGAATAACTTCTCCATCTGAAATCTGGGTACAGAAAAATTAAGGGGCCTAAGCACTCAACATGCTAAGCTCTGAAGCTCTGGGAAGATTTGCTTCCCCGACATAAGATGTTCTTGTGAAAAACGAATAGCAATGTAATGCATTATTACAAGACTGAACTTTAAGAGTGAGTTCTTCCAAAGTAAATTGCTAGCAGCAATGTCTGTGTAATTCTGTAATATTTAACTATTAAGTAYTGTCTTTTTTTTCTCAGCAGTGGCATAATTGCATAATTTGCATTTTAATTAAACTAGCCAAATATTTTGTTGAACAAAAGAGTCTTTTGATAAATGTAATTAYGCTGTTCATCTAGATTACCTCTTCTCTGAAAAAACAATCTCCTGGTTACCTTTTCTATTAMTAAAAAGTTGATTAATACATTTGGATAAATTAATAAAGAAAAGATAWCTGAATTAATCATACTTAATGTAGTAGCAAATCATGAGGCACATATAGATTAGTCTAAGATTTTCCTTCGTGTTATAGGCTAATATAAATAGATTTARTTCAAAAAAGATTATGTCCATTTTTCCCTGGTGTTATACACTAACTAACAGTGCACCAGTTACAACTTCTGGCATATCTCATAGCAGACATAGGGTAAAGCTTGTACTTAGGTGGCCACAGAGGTCGATGTTTTTGCCACTTGCTTTTAGCAGGAACTAGAAACCAGTCTGTTTTAAAATATAGTTTTTAATTGCCATAGAACATAAAAGTCTCATATTGATTCAGGGCAGATTTGGAGAGATCCAAATCTTGTGGCTGATGAATCAGTTCTGAGCTTTAGCTCCCTAGTGACTTTGTYCATGACTACCTTGAAGGTGTGTTTGCTGCGATCTGAGACAGTGCAGAAGTTGACTGAAGCATTTTCTCGTGTTGGTATTTTAAGAGAAAAGAAAGTCAGTTTTATTCTTCCTATCCCTTTGTAGACCATGCGATCACACAACCAGCAATTATATTGACAGCTGGGATACATACAGAGGATGAACAAAGCAAGCTCGAGCCAGATGATAACATTTTTCCACTCTCAGGGAGTGTGTGATTTTTTTTTTGAGGAAGAGACTGTCTGAAACCACTGGATTGCACTGTAGTGCAAACTGTGATGGGCTCAAAAGTGTAAGTGCAGTCCTTAAAATGTAATGAGTCCCTATTGTACAGTGAAACAATTCCAGACGTACATATGTGACATGGGAAGAAGTAGGTGCCAAAAATTTCTCTTTTGTCTGGCCATAAAGTGCAAAAATATTTTCTCTAGAAGGTAAAAATCCAGCGATCTCTCTAACATAAAACTTTGTTTATATATGTTCATATCCACTATATTTTTCTTTTGAATTCAAGCTCCCCTAGATTTTTTTTTAAAGGACTTGAATTCTCCTCCTCACTTCAAGAAGCTGTAGAGGAAAAAATACATAGTTTGCATGTATGTGAACATATGAGCATGTATGCAAAGCTGGAGCTGAACTGGGCCATTAATAGCATCCAGTTCAGGTGTGATGATCAGGAGAAAAGAACTAGCCAAACTGCCCTTTCTATCACTGGTGGCTGGGGACTCTCAAGCTCATCTTGAGTTTGCAAGGGAGAGATGCAAAGGAGAAGGTACCATCTGCCAAGCAAAGACTGAGAGGTGATGGCTCTGGACAGAGAGGACATTAGCAGGGAAAAAGCAGGTGATGTTCAAGCAGGTTGGACAACAGGCGGTTCAGGAGCTGACCATGATTCAACAGCCAGTTCCAATGCTTGGGACAAAACCCCCTCCAACAAGCTGTATTTGATGGACAGTGGGGTTTTGCCCTCTATCTGTGTTTTTGTATCTTCTATTTTTCTGAGAAGTCTGTGCTAAAGCAGTGAAAGCTTCACTGTTGAAGGGGATGTGCAGTTTTGTGCTGGAAAAACCTGCTTCAGAGGGGTGGCCAAACTGGCTCAGGCCAGGGGTTTGCTGGTTTAGTATGTAGTGTGGTGCTGGAACCAGCGTCAGAGGAAGGTGCAAGAAACATGGTAGAAAACTGATGCAGGCCAGCCTGGCCAGCAATCCTTAGTGGCTGTGGTGGACAGCATCATAGCAGATGTCCTCTGTGCTTGGTCCCATTGATTGGTCTAATTCCTGGTACTTTTTCATATCAGTATAATGTCTAGTTGTCTTTGAACTTGCTAAGAAATGGTGAAGCAATGCAATCTGTGACTTAATTATGTACCAGAGGTGCAGGTGTTAGGTGGGAATGGGGGGAAGATGGGGAAGTGCCACTTTTACTGGGTTTGAAATTAGCAATTTCTCATTTTTATGGAATTTCTCATTGTCATTAGGTTTGTATCCAGTCATTTCCCTGCTTTAATTTGTTTCTAATATTTATAAATGTAATTAGMAAAAGCAGAACAAATTAACTGAGCAACACATTGTATTCAATCACAATATTTATGGTATGACCAACCTTAACATTTCTGAGGTAAACATTTATCAGGGACRGTTTACAAACTGTATTTGAGAGTTTTTTAAAACTCTTATTTTTCCCCCCAAATCTTCTTTATAATTAGCTCCATTTTACGCCTATAGACAATAACACAGTTCACATTAGTAAACCCAAATGTTTCTAAAATGACTGTGACGCATGTTTTATTTTTTAAAAAGTACTTAATCCAAAGCTTAAAATTGCCTACAACCTGCTGAACTGTTCTTCAGAGCTGACAGATAAGTAGAAGCAAAGGATGGTCTCTAGAGAGCTAGTCTTACAGCTAGTAATCCTTTGGGTATTCAGCCAAATAAGATTGGAGGCCAGGTTTACTATGAAGAATGATTAAGCTGTCTGTATAGAGCTCAGATTAGGAATTCATAAAAAAGAAGAAAAGAGAAGACACTTAAAATGGTAAAATAAAATCTGACAAAGCTCCTATTTTGTTAAAATCAGTACTTCCCATTTCAGCCAAAGAATTTTTGTTTTATTTTTACTACATACAATTTCCATGATATTATTTCAAATAGCTGCAAATGGGGTTTGCAGCTATCATACAGGAAAGATGATCATGCATCTGATTTATATAGTTTGTACTAAGACCAYCACTCAGACTTCTAGAGCATGCTTTGGTTTTTTTCCTCCTTATTTCCATGTTTACTCGCAATCACTAAACTGAAGCAAAAATATTCATGTACTCTTTCGCAATGCCATGGAAATGTGAGAAATGGTATACAGTAGTCAGAGAGGAGAAAAACAAAWTTTTGAAACTTGAGTGAGCCAGGACTAGGACAGTAATGACCCAGTAGCAATTTATGGGGACATTCTGGCCCAAGAGGAAAAGRGAAATTTCCCAAGAGTAGCTGTGTATTGATTTCATACACAGGCTGGAGGAGTTAGAGYGGGAAGCAGGCTAAAGGCTTGGGAAAGGCAAAGCTGACAGGAGTATTAAACCACATGATGAAGTCGTTCACTTCCATACRGAACACTACTAGTATTTTTATAAAATATGCGTATTTTTCACAAGTAAAGTAGATGTGAGGCTGCAAAATAAGCATTAATAGGGTCAGATCTTTCCTAAAGTCAGTCAGGCTCAAACAGGTCTAAGAAGAGCAAAAAATATAAATATTTGCTGCCAAGACTTTAAACAGYCAAGATTTTGGCAAAGTCTTTCTGATCATATGATGCACATTCTASTAGTGAAATCAGAGTTGTATAAATTCTTGCAAAGTATTTTTAGAAAAATATGAAGAATTATCTGGAAGAAAATCAGAGAGGAAGAGAATTGCCCTAAAATTATACAGATGATCAGATYATTTTAATTTCTTTGTTAAATATCTTTAAAAACCTACAGGAAGAATCCTATCAATAGGCTATTAAAAAAGCTATTACAGATCTTTGTGTATGGATTTTCCATTCTGTGTGTTGTTTCTGCACAGGTTTGTCATTTGATTATCGCAATACTGTGAGAAATCAGTCTGCCAGAAGGCTGCCAATACTTATATTAATTTTTTTTTTTTTTGAAAACATGAAATCCCTGCATGATTCCATACTCTGAACTGTCGTTCTTCAGCTAAATCTGTAAGTTTGATGAACTTGCAATGCTATGCTGACTCTTCTAAAGGTGTAGTTGCCTAAACACGTATTTATTAAATGCTTTCTTCCAAAAGTGACAGGATGTTTCTTGCAGTTCATTAGAGGTTATTCAGATGACCATWTTACATCTTTTGCATTTGCAGGCAAAGAATTTTTGATGAGATCAGTTTGATTCAAATAAACATACCTGAAGACATTTGCTTATATTTCTATTTCAGACGTTGTGTTACTTTGAAAATGAACATTTCCAAACATAAACTTTCTTATCTGTAACAGTCATTCCCCCCCTACCCCACCAAATAACTGTTCTAAACAGTACCAGAACACACTTTTGGGGGGGTTTTGTAATTTTTTTATTATTTTCACGATGATTTCAAGACTGAAGGAGGCTTACCAGAGTCCTTGGCAGCAGAGGGAGTTGCTGCTCTCCTGCTGGAGACCGTACCATCCCTTTTTTCAAAGGTTTTGTGTGTTTCCCAGTCCGTGTGCCTTGCACAATTACTGAATGAAGAAGAAAAATATCCAGTTAAAGATGACAGCTCCAAAATGGTTGGCATGTTGGTGTTCAGTGCTTTTTTTCCTGGCCCTCACTGTTTTTAGAGTGAAGTTTGTGAGGTGACATGCTTCTCTAAATTGATGATGAGATAGATGCTCTGTTCAGCCAGAAGATTGTAGTTTCTTCCATGAGGCACCTTTGCATGATGAAGACCTAAATTGGTCCCATGGATGATGAAATAACCTCTAAAGAGCTCTTTTTCCAAACTTGACAGGTGAATATTTAGCATTGACAGAAGCTCAGCAGCTTGAACTCTGACCTCTAATACTACAGAAGATAGAGAAACTATTAAAAAATCAGGAAAGTAGATAGRCAAGACAATAGAATGAAACATTAACTACAACTATGGTAGAAATAATGGAGATTAAACTGCTGTTACAGGCCTAATTTTGGAAAAGGTCTGAATTAGAACTATGAAGGTACAGAAAAGTCTAAATAAATGAATGTTCATTCTAATAATCTTTATATAATCTGTGAAAAACAAGTGGTAAGAAATTGCRTTAAATAAAACAGAATCTTCTAACCAGAGGATTAAAACAGTACTTTCCTTCCTCTCACTCATCATTAAAATTTTTACTGGAAATGGGGATAGTTTTTACAGTTTCACCCTTTTGCTCATGGAAGGAGGGCCAACAGAAAAACATGGAGAAACTATCAAAAATGTGATTACAATTCCAGGAGCAGCATAAAAGCTCTTTAGTAAAGCCACCAAAAGAAAGATGGATTATTCTCCTTATATCAAACAATGGCTGTTGTTAATGTCTGTGGTAAAATGTACAATTACAAGATCCTCAGAGAACGAGCTGCTATATACTTCTCTATTACTGTCAATGCAAAAACTCATCAGCTATAAAGAGTTTCTTTTAAAAATTAACAAAACAACTTTATAGCCTCCACCTATAAAATAAATGCAATTAAAAAATGAAAAATGTACGAAGCAAATTAATTGAGAATTCTAGTGTAGCTCATCCAACTTCAGGGTAGCAGCTATCTTCATTTTATACCCTTAACAAATGTATTGGGAAAGATTAATGAAATAGCAGTTAGTATTTTTGCTCAGTGTTCCTTCATGGCAATCTTGTTATATGTCTTTTGCATTAATCAGGGAAATACGTGACTGTAAATGTTTTATTAGAAGCTGGGGTAAGAAGTGAGGATATAAGTAATGATGTCAGGATGGGAAGCTGACTTGAYTGAATGGAAATCAAAGCAAAGTGGTAGAAGGAGAAGAGACACCAACTTATTTTAGGGGATTTTGGAGAGAGGGCATGAGAAGGGTGAGGGTGGGAAGTAGTCCATAGAACTGGTGAGAAAGATAAGACCAGAAAAAGAAATACAGCTGGAATGGAAGGTGTTGTACATGTTAGCATGGGTAATAATACCGGAGGACTGCATGTACACAAAATCAAAAAAAAAAATTTTTTTAAGTCTAGTATTTGCCTACTTGACTTGTCCTATCATTCCTAACCATTTCCATTACACAGACCCCGCWGCTTTCCTCTAATGACATCATGCAACGGTACAAAATTGCTTCTCCAAGGTTCAGAAAGGTGGCAAATAATGAAAGATCTGGCTGAGCTGAGTAGACAGCAAACCCAAAATTTTCAGATGCAGCTGAGTCAGAAGTTACCCATTAATATTTTCTCTGCTGACAAAGAGTTTTGATCAAAAGAGACATTTTTACAGGAATTATTTTGGCTTATTTTATATTCAATATAATTTTAATCAAAGCCTTCCAGATGCTACTGTATTCTCCTCATTCAGAACCATCAACGGCCATATGCTACAGAACCAAAAGCTTAATCACAAAGATGTCTCTGAAATTGAACAGAATCAGAGGAAAAGAGATGGCATTTTGTTAGTAATCTGGCAAGCAAGATGAGTAAGTAGCTAAGAAATATGCTCAGTATTCTTGTTACTGAGCAAGTTTTCAACTCCTTTTAGCTTCTAGGAAAAAAAAGACATAAATTGCTGCTTTGTGTATACATATGCATATACCTCTTACTGCTTCGGGTACTATCCAGCAATTATTACAGGAAAGATGAATTTAGGGAGCACACAATGAAGAAAATAAAATGCAAAGGAAACAAATAATACATTTCAGAGCAGCTTCAACACTGATCTTGTGAGGAATCAACATTTATCCAAAAATGGGGGCCAAAATGGAGCTGGTAAGGAGGTAACATCTATGGATGGATGAAAGTGATGCACCAAGATGAAAATTCGTCAGGTCGTTGGAATAGAATTTTTTGTAATTTATAATGACTAAACGTTTTGACCAACACAGGAGAAGTATTAGTTACGCTAGGTCTGTGCTACTGGCATATTTTGCACACTTCCATTTTAAACTGAGTTACTCAGTTTGAATAAAATCTATAGATCTACTTCTTAATGTGTAGCATAATAGTAATTGTGACTAATTAGTGTTGTTCTGGGATCTGGTTTGACATTGTAAAGTTTGAGATTCATAAAATACTAGGTATATTAGGTCATCCTTCCATTTCAATAATGTGTTTCACTATACTTTGAAAAAAAAGGCACATGTACTCACACTTTTATTATATTTTGCACAGTCAAGTATGTTATGTAAATTAAATACATTTCTAGCCCTCCAATATCCCATAGTCCTCATGATATACAATACCAATTAAAAAACATTCCAAAATTTATATTATTTCCACTAGGGGTCAGGCAATAGATGATAAACTTTCATAGTGTAGAAATGTTAGAGATATTGTTAGATTCTTTAACTGGATTATGAATACAAACATACTGAACAAGAAAATTACAGTGTACATAAAAAATCAATGCAAGAAAACTTATTTTAGCTATACATTCAATTTTTAGAACCTTATTCATCATTATCCCAAGGTGAAGTGTCACTAAATGCACAACTGCCAAACAGAAAATGTGTGCAAAGAAATGCTCTTCTTGAGCTGCAGTGTAGTTTGGATACAGTGACTGAATTTACTGCAAAACATTTTATGAATTACAGAAAGTTTTTGGAAATGCACAGAAACCCTTTCCTAAGCTGAAAACTGAACAAAACTATTGATTTCTAAAAGGCAATCAGTCTTAACATAAAACTGGAAAGTACCAAAGTGATGTAGTCCAGCTCCGAGGAGTCACAGCTCTTTGTCAGGAGGTGGATGGGAATTCCACCAAAGCTGCACTAAYTGCATCATCTGTTGCCCTAATTTGCAACCGCTGAATCTGAGCTATTCCCCATTTGCCTTGAGGCTGAAGAGCAGAAAGGCTCCACGGGATGATTCTTCCAAATACCTTTGTCACTCTAATGTTCACACACTGATTTTGAGGCCAGCCCTTCTGAGCCCTCCTTGCAAACAGAGGGAGAGGGACAACGATTTCCTGATTGTTGGGGCCATACGTGCTGGAGGCAGAGAGGGCAGAATAAGGCCTTTGTGGAGTAGATCTCACAGTGGTTGGTTTTTTAATATCATTGTAGTTAGTCATAAAGATCTGCATTTCCTGACTAGTTGTGGAGCAATGAGAGGATGTTGCTGTTAAGAGAGTCATGGTTTATCATGGTTTTACTTACTAGCTTTTCTCACAGGCAGCATACTGAAAAGTCTACTTCTTATCATTTTTTGCTGGGCATTGAGTTCAGTTTATTTTTAATTTAATTGCACTGTTCAACGATCACTCTCATCTCAGATGAAGTTCTACTTGATAATGAGGTCCTCTGCCTCAAATACTGTTCTTTGCCTCCTGACACGACAGTAGTGGGTCTTTAATCAGGAAGGCAATTTTGTTTTCCCAGGTGGCCTCTTAGGAACCGTTAAAACTGGATGGTATTTATGCCAGCTGCTTTATTTCATTCTTCATGGGGATTTACCTAATATATTTCAGTTTGAATGCTTCCATTGTATTTGCAGTGTCCCACTAAGTCACCAGTGATGATGACTTTAATCCCACTCAAATACACTTTTTTGTTGCCGCCCCTCTTCTGCAATGGCATCAAGTCTGAGAAGCAAGCAGTTCCTCCTAAGGATTCACTACGTTATTCACATGTACGCTGAGACCATCATATATGTGATCACCTATCATAAATGTGATCACCAGTACTGAATCCTTCGAGGTGTTATATACATGCAAAGGCTATATGCCTTCATATTTCTGCTTATTACTCAGATATAGACATAAACCTTACTCAGCTAAGATGTTTCACCATCTAACTTCAGAAAAACTAAAGCACAATGCTTCTAACTTGGGAATTGCTACCTGGCTTCTGCTTCAAATARTATGTGCTGCATGATTATGAAAAACTTTAAAACGCGTATACAAAATTTAAACTTGATTTTAAAAAGACAGTTTCCCTGTATGCAGAGCCTGGTAGCATTAAACTGCATGCACTAACATCAGCCTATCCAGATTAATGGAGAAGGTGTACCATTAGTATTGAAATTATTTCATTGTAATTGAACTTGAGAGTTGACCAAAAGGCAAAAAGGGCATCGCTATGAAGCGCCTGAGGGAGCGGGACGAGAATTTTCAAAATTTCCTGTTTTCTAAAAATGTCTACTGGATTAGGCATCTCGATATTAAGCTAGGGCGGTGTAGACAATTTTGGACATAGATGAGAAGATTTTGATATTCACTGGCAGTATTTTCAAAAGGAGTTATGTCATTTATCTGGTTAATTGTGCTTTGTCTGACACATCACATTTGAAAATCTATCAGCAAAAATGGATGTGCTTCTAGAGAGCTCTTGGACCCAGTTTAAATTCAATTCTTTTTTTGCATTTCACAGCCAGGATGCTATAAAATAGAAATGTGTTTTGAGCTATACTTGTTGAGTTGGTATCAGATCACATTGCGTGTGGTATCACAAAACGCTATTGTTTCTAAGTTCTTCRACTTTCAGTCCTTAAAATCTTCAGCTTTGCTCTGTGCTATCTGTGTGAAAAATGGTGAAGTATGTATATCAAGGATCTTGCTCATTCCCAGCAGCTGAGGCTTTGGCAGTTGTGCTGTTCTGTTCCTTTTTGATATTATCYCCCACCGAGGACCTTTGGAAAATGAGGAAATCTTGGCTTCATTGCGCTCCTGCTGCACCTCTCCTTTGAGAGTGAGTTTTCCCAGAGAGCGAGGCAGGAGCGATGGGAGGGCAGCGGGAGCGCAGCGCCGTGAGCCTGCGCACAGAGCTGGGACCACAAACTCACGCTGTTTGCGTGTCAGAAGAGGTGTGGGAAGTGCCCAAGGGARTCTGGTTTTGGACGTAAAGTTGCTGAACTTTCTCTGTTAAGCTCAGAACKGAGCACTTTGCCTAATGGCTGCTCTGGGAAATTTACCCTGGGGCTGTTTAAACAGATGCTGACTATAACAACTGGAGAAAGACTKTTTTTCTTACCATGGGAAGAAAGGCTAAATGAATTTGAGCTGTCATTAAACCCAGCTTTTCCAAAGAAGTCCATCACACTATGCGCTCTCCCTCCAGGGCAGACTCACTGCAGGGCGACAGGGGGGAGAGGCAGAGGATCTGAGGGGACCACGGTCCCCGCCACGTTGCTGCTTGGTGCTCCGGCAGCCTTGTTCGGGCAGTGCGGAGCACCAAGCTGCCTCAAAGCCCCACGGGTGGGTAGTCAGCCAACTAAATCGTGCAGTGCCACAGTTGAGGTGTGYTGGTTCGTGTTCCTGTCCACACTGATACCTGAGAAGCAAGCAGAGTTCACACCATCACGTGCGCCTTTCCCATCCCTCCTTTCCCTCCCACCCTATTCTGGTCCCACGAGGCTGAACAGGCAAAATAAACTCCTGCTCATGTTAAGGWCTGTGTTCACCATACCAGTTTCACACYATCCAGCTATGCTGCTGTTTTCAGCARCCTGCTATCGGTGAGTGTAGACCCATGCCTGGGTACAGCACCATTGATCTCATCAGGGCTTCGCCCATACAGACAAGCTGAGAAACCGCCTTCTCCAATTGCATGTGCTGAAAGCAGGTAGACTGCAGAAGCATGAGCCTTTCCAGGGATTAGGTGCCTTGCTGTGAATGTCCCCGGACAACATCTCACTTGGGCTGAACTTACAGCTCCCAGGAACTGTGACCCCCTTCCTCAGCATGCAGGACTCCTGAGGGCTCTTCAGGTGCACCTCAAAAAGCCCTGTGCATCCTTCAGACTTACATTAGTGTCRCTTCTATGACTTTATCATTTTGTAGCAGTTCTGCGTCAGCCTCCACCGTCTGAAATTCTGGTTTATGAAAGGATATTAAAGAAAATGGAGGCCCATGAAAGGCTTTGCTCATTTACATCAACTGGTGATCAGACCCAGACTGGCTGCTTATGCACTTGTATTTGAGGAGATACTAAAAATCAGCTTGGGCACATAAAGGACTAACATATGCATACATTTGTATATGCATATGTGTAGGCATAGCAAGATATTATATACATATCTATTCAGAGTTTCATAGGTTTTGGATTTAATTCAGTAGAAAAAAAAATGAGAATGAAAAGATAACAAAAGTAATTGAAGGGGGAGTTGAGGATTCATAAGAGAAAAGAAATAATTATTTTGGAATGGATTTTAAGACTAGGCAGTATATTATGCTTTTTGCATATTATTTTTGCTCTAAATTCAACACTCTCTCCCCCACTGTGCTGTGAAGCCTAGCTGAGGGCAACACTGAGGAAGTCCAGCTGTTAGAGAGCCAGGTAAAGCAAGTCTCTAGGAAAGACTTCTCAACTTCTATCAGGAAAAAAAAATGTTACCAAGAAAATACATGGGCATTTTTGACCTCTCAGTGACTGGTACTTTTTCAGAGGAAAAAAGTTAAGTTTGAATCCCATTCACTTTGCCAGTATGTGSAAGATTGCAGTGTGAAGAGCAGAAYACTTTAAAAGCTGATATAGTAAGACAGCTGCAAAATCCCATAAGAAAAAGCTCTATAGAGAAGCAGAGATATGAAAACAAAGTGGACATAAGATACCCTGGTCCGGGCTGGGAATTCAAACCTTGGCTGCTCAGCCATAATCAACATCAGTGGGCTACCCGATCTTCTTGTTTCTTCACACACCCATGAGAGAGAGATTAAGAAGTGCTGAGAGTTTGGATAGCTGGAGCTGGCTCTAAAGTGTTCAGAAAAAAGGAACGGACAATATTGTGCCATGAAAGGTTGATTATTTTACTACCATTTTACCACTTTTCCTCCTGCCAAATCCATGACAATCATCTCAGATGCTAAAAAAGCAAAGGGTTTGACTCTCAGTTTTCTGCAGAAAAATAGATCTGGGGGACATTTTATGGCTCACTCTCGCAATCAAGTTACCGCATTGTTCATATGTGCAGTTGACATATAAAATGTAAAGTAATGTTACTTAACTCTCTTTCATTGCATCAAATTACTCCCAGTTTGCTATAGGTTAGGAGTGCACATTGGATAGGATTCACTGCTCTAAATTTAAACCTCTGTATTAGAGATGTCTACATCTGAGCCAGTCGTCTAAGTTCCTGTTAAAGTCAATGGAAAGAAACAGGTGCTTCTGGAGTGCAGTCCATCTCATCTTAGGATAGCTGTTTAAAACAGCAGGTGAATCCACTGACTCTAAAAGGAGTCTACATGATTATCTCAGAYATAATTGTCTAAGGCTAAATGAGAGATTAATCTCATCTTTGAAGAGCTACCATATCTCAGCTGATAACTTGATGATAAATCTGAGCACAAAGATACAGCAGGTTTTGTATAAACTTTTGCTGAATCCTAGTACCAAGAAATTAATTGATATTTTTCTGAATATCAGTAAGGAAAAATTTAATYTCGATAATGTTAGAAGGAAATTCAGTTGGTTTTCTGATTTCTAAAAATCTGTGAATGAAAACAGYCAAACTATACCTGTCAAATTTCCTAACATTCTTCCCTTTTAGGTAYCTAGTTATTCCTTCCAGAAATTCACTTTTTTATCTTGTTTCTTATCCAGAAGGTATGGGATGAATTTCTGTTTTCCAGTACAAATGGGCTGGCCATAGCAATCTACTGAGTCTGTGAACTCAAGGAAGTCTAAAGGAAAAGTATAGCTAGCTGCTTGTCTGGTATGACAGCTCACTATTTTCAACGCTTTACTGTCTGAGAATCAGTTACTGTGGTTTTACTTCATACAGTGTTTCTGAATGCATGCAAGTCCTGATCATCACCTGTGGTTTGGCAGTTTTCTTCTTGCAGTAAACATGCAAAACATCTAGAGCTCTGTTTTTACTGTCCCATCCTAATCATCTTTGCTTAGGAAGGATTCCTATGGGATATTAAGAAACAATATACCAATACCTTGTCATCTCTATTTCTGGTAAAAACAAGATCTTTGGTGAAAAAGACCTTCCSAGAGTTCCCTTCATGGATATTTGAAAAGGTATCTGAGCATATCAATGGAAAATAAAATATGGGGTAGCCCTTAGGTTGCTCTAGATTATACCTGGTGACCTGAATGTCATTAGATGGAGCAGGTAAAGCTGTCTTCAGTAATTGCATTCCACTTACCTGGAAAATCTACGCTAGCACAGTCGCTACCTCAGATTCTTTTAATGAGCCAAGTGAAGCATTATAAGTAACTTTTACTGCGAAGTCAGTAAAGCAGTTGCAGCCTCCTTCCTACCTCCAGTTACTCTTTCCAGTCTGATTGGGTATCCTACCTTGTGCTGACACAAGACTGAAAAAAATACACTTGTGGGATGATATTTTTCCACATGAATCAGTTCCCCGATCTGCTCACAGTGTGGCTGCACAAGCACTTGTTTCAGCATGGCAAAAGAGAAGGAGAAGAGGGACATGGGCTGAACACCAAAATCATTGTAGTGGGGTTTTCTTCCCCTCTAGCAATCCACAAACAATAGGAATGGAAGAAACTCWTTCTCATTCCCAGTTATAATGGAGTTTAAGTTCAGTATTACGACGTTGACAAGTTACAAAAGCTGTAGCCAAAAGTGTATGAGAGAGCAATATATTGGCCTGCTTCCACAAACTCTACATTTTCTGCCAGTGCAGCATTTTTATGACTTATTTTCCTTTGCAACCTTTGCAACATTTCCTTTATTTATGGTACCTATTAGTTAAATAGCCATAAGAAACCTAACCCAAGCTTTCTCTCATATGAGGCTCAGATCCAACTAGGACAACTGTCTTGCAGTGCATTTCCTCCTATGTTCATAGATATCCCTCATGTYTTCAGAGTGGCTGGTTGTGCTTGGCCTTCAAATAAAACTGTGAATGATTACATTTTAGTTCCCTTTTCTTGGGATGTGCTGCAGCTTTTCCAGCAGCCTCCGGCTGTGTACAGCTGGCTATACCGAGCGAACGGGATTTTAGTCTTTGACTTCAGTAGCTTCAGAACTTCRCTCCAGATTAGTCTCAGTCACTGGTGGTCTTGTGAAACAATGTGACATATCCTGGGTAACTGAATCACTCTTTGGAAATCACATGCAAATGAAGTTCAGGCTTTTGTGAACAGTTCCTCAAACTCTGGAACATGAGTAAGGCCCAGGATTAACYTGCTGAGTTTGCAGAGGATGCATCAGGGTGCTCAAAAGCAGCGGCGTTCCGGACTGCACCGGCAGTTTATGCAGGCCCAGGGAAAACTGCACAAATCCCACCAGTTTTTACAGTGRGTTGCTCGGGGCTTTCTCTCTGTTTCTTCATTTTGTCTAGACATCTGCAGTGARGTAAAGTAAATATGCAAGGGCTTGCCATTCCTCTTTTGAACTGCTTCACATCTCTGCATTACAGCAGACAGCGGGGCAATGGAGAATCTGGCACATCGTGACATTAATCACTTTGCAAGTATTGGTATATATCTCATTATAATTAGCACTGGCTTGTTCCAAATGCTATTCTATATCATTTTCTTCACAGTGCCATGCTTCTTTTCACTTACAAAACAGAAAACATTATTTTATTGAGTAAAGTGTAAAAGATGCAGATTTTGATATCTTGAMTAATTTATGTCTCTGAACTGAATAGGGTAGTTAGAGGAACAAGGTATTCTCGCTTACGATAGCTCTTCAGAGCTTCCTTTTTCTGAGTGAMTTTTTCTCCACCTTTCCACTTTGAGTAAAAAGAAATGATAATTTTGTTATCAGCTTCTTTCTTTAATATGAGACCTCCACAGATTATAAAGGTAAAAAAGGTCATTTGCATTTCTATGACACATACCAGAAATATACTGCCAGTCAGCATTCCCCTGCCACATTGTTTATACACTTTCATGATGGAAATACAGCAAGTTTTATACAGAGCATTTTTAAGTTTTTTTTTTTTTTTTTTTAAAAAAAGAAGAAGAAGGAAGAAGGTATTCAGTACAAGAATCCTTCCTTACTGTTTTTACAGTTGTTGCCCTTCTACACTAACAATTCTTCCAGTGTTAAGATCTAACCTGACTGATCTTAAGAGAGATTTGTTAGCATTTCACTCTGGCTCTGCAGATAAGACTTTGAGAAAGTGCAGGCTGTCAGCGTAAGAAATGGCTAAAAYGACTGCAACAAGCCAGTTTCCACGCTGTCTGAGAGGGCGTCATCCGAGATGCCGGCCCGAAGTGTTTATGCTTGCACAGATGATTGACTTAAAATCCCAGCACCTGTGATCCCTATAATGTTCAATCTATTTGTGCAGCTGTTCCTGAGACTGTTACACGCAGTAATTGATTAGTTCAGTGGTCCCGCAATATCACTGCAGGCTTAGGAAACCCAGCGAGGCAGTAAGCTGCATTTCCGCAGCATACCGCCTCTTCCCGTCCGTTTGCATGAAGCCTGTGTTTTGGTATATACAGGTACCTGCATTTTGTTGTAGGAGCCTTACTCGTCCAAAATTGCTAAAATAACTCAAATGTTTGTTTTAAAATCAGGAGATTTTAAAATCAGGTTTGAAATAAGATGATGATGGTGGAGTTTAACTGTCCTCACAGAATTAATATGCTGCTGTTTTTGAGGGACTGGTATGGTGCATAGGTAAAAAAATGCTACTAAGTAATCTCCCACATTTTCCAGTTGTTGGAAAACGCTTTATCAATTTAATCCGCTCAATCACAAAAGGATATCTCGTGGAAGAATAGTCCATAGTCACTTTTCCCTTCTGATGTGCACAAATAGGCTTTCAGACCGACGTGTTTTTTTTGGACTATCACAGCAAATGATAATCACGCTGCCTAAAATGCATTGCTCTAGTTACAGATTTCATACACGGAATGAATTTTATTATGGTACTTGCCCTATCATAACTTTCTGTCTCAGATGCATGTTACTTTGGCTCCTGCATGCCAAGTTCTTTAAGTTCACCAGAGTAAGAACTGACTTAGGACTAAAACAGCATTTTATATCTGACAAATCAGGTAGGGCCTGATTTTTTTTGGAGGTTTTTTTTTGGGGGGGGGGGGGGCAACAATTAGTTGCAGGTGCAAACCTCACTGCTTAAATTATGCATCAGGGCATAATCCTACAAAATGCTAGACRTTAAACATACAGAGGGATTCTCATGCTGAAGATGATCATTCACCCAAATGTTTTGTGATAACTATTTATAGAGTCAGGCTTAGCATCATTTGCATTCCTGTTCAGGATACATACCTATTATAAGCCATAACCAAGTGATATTTAGGAGACTCTCTTGATATAGATCAGAGCAGTAATTGACCACATATGTAGGCACAGATGCAAGACAAGGTCAGTGGAATGAGAGGCTGCTTTTTGTAAATCTAGGCTTAGATAGTGAACGACTAGTCAAATAGTCTTGATTCAAATAGTCAAGATTGAAATGGTAATTAAATAGAAAAAATGGATCCATTAAAATGGATCATTGTGAAGTAAAAAGCACTAACAGTGCAGAAGTAGTACAGAAAAAATTGAATTGTTTCAGATGTGTATAGTATTAGTATCAGTTTAGTGAACGCAGAAAAACATACATGTGGAATAATAGCATAGAGTAATGTAGCTACAGTAACACCATAGTGACAACCCTRTACTCCTGTCATGTTTGAGCTATCAAATGATGCCTGTTAGAGTGAGAGGAACATGTAAAACTTGCTTGAGTATTATATCAAGTGCATCATAATCATGGGTTGCACTCTTTTCCCAGTCATGCTGGTGTAAATCAACTGAATATATATCCTAGTACACGTTACAGCTATTCTGAGTTGACATGTGGAAAGCATTTTTTAAAAAAGTGATTAATTTTGCTAAGAATACATATGTTTGAAGCTACACGCTCTCATGTAAGTCAAAGYGACAAGAGGTAGCCCAGGAAGACCTGGAGGAGGAGGTCTAATTAAAAGCTCTTGTATTATTTCTTTTGTTTCAGCAGCACAAAAGTTGCTTATTAGGAGCCTAAGACTTCAGCTGGTGCTTAATAAATACCCATTACTTTGTTACCTCTCTTCTTCCTGGTGAAAAATGTACTAAATTTCTCAAATAAAGCAAGATGAGAATAGGATGCTTTAAAACCCAGCAAGAAGGAGTATATTTAAATTTGGCTTACTTTTAATTTTTTTAATAAAAGTTCTTTTTGATACTAGAAAAAGTATGTATTGCTCTTTTTCTCATGACCAGTGCTACCAATCCTGAACATTTTAAATATAATATATAATCCACTGAGCTTCAGAAAATCAGTGTTACAAAAAGTGACTCTCACTCTCTTTGATTTCTGAGCCTTAGATTACCCTGTCATCCAATTTTCATTTTTTTTTCTCTATAGCTGTAAGAACTAAACAAGTTGAGGGGGCTTGTACTTATTTTTAAAGTGAAAAATAGAATTCTCATAAAATCAGATGACACCATGAACTGAGGCCTTAGTAGAGTCATTGAATATCTTGACTTTCCCATAAAGTTCTAGTTGGCAATGCCTGCACTGCCTTTGAAATCAATATCCGAAAATCTGAAAGAAAAATATAGGCATGTGGAAACTGAGGGGGAAAAGCTCTCCTAAAAGATATGAAACACAGAATCTGAGAAATAAAGGGCTGGAAGATATCCCATGGTCTGCTATTTCATCTTTTGCTCTGCAATAGGCAAGGTCGCATTTCGATGGTCTTTCCCAGATATTTAGCCGACATGCTACTGAAAGCCTCTGGTTTAATTTTCATAACGTTTTCGGGAACTCTTACAGCACTTTGTTGTCCTTGTTTTTAAGTAGGAAGTTGCTCTAACCTCCAGTCTAGCCTCTAACCTTTCCCTGCTGTGAAACCAACCACTTAACTCTTTGTTTCATCCTCAGTGACCTTGGACAATAATCTTTCTTAAAGTATTTTTAATGTACATGAGAACTGCTATGTCCACTCATGAGTCTGTACTTTATCACCTTATTATCCTCCATGTAGTTACAAACTGACCGTTTAACWTTTTTCCTAGCGCCTAGCTCAAGGTATCAAGTGAGCTGGCTGCTACGTAATTCTCTAGATCCTCATTTCCTGCTGTGTTAAGCAAAGGGCAGCGCTTGCCTTTTGCCAGCTTTCCAGGACTTCTCAAGAATAATCGCTTAATCAGAAGCGATTCCTCGGGCTTCAGGGTAGATTTCAGCATGACTTGAATACAGTTAGCTTACCTCTTCTTTACCACGCTCCTTAACTGGTCTGGTCTGCCTTTCTACCCACCTTAATACTGGTTGTGTTAAGCAGTTTATCGCAAAGGGCCCATTTTGGGAACACTAGTACAGAAAAGCAACTCAGCCTGCTCTTTGCCGGGCAGTATTTGTTCTCCTCCGCCTCCTCCTCCTCCTCCTCCTCCTCCGCCTCCTCCTCCAGCAGCGGAGCTCACCAGCCGGTAGCAAGTGGTCTTGCTCCCTCTGCAGACCTTGGCCTGTCATGGCCTTTCCCTCTCCGGGAATACCGCATCCTCAGCTTCTTACACTCGTTATTTCCTTCCTCGGTGCCCAGTGCTATCGTTCGGGATAGATTTCCCTTTAGACTTTTAGACTCTCGGGCTTTTTCTGGCTGGAGTATAAATTAGCTGCCC
>NW_028186579.1:1772487-1825112 GCF_003343005.1 Rhea americana
CTGCGTTACCTTTCCTACAGTCTCAGGTTAGTTAGAGCCCTTCCTTATCAAGGCCTCTGAGTGCTTTTGTTATCCGATAAAGAGGTGACATTCAACATGAATTGTACTGTGCTGGAAAGTACAAGATTTATTTCCTCTCAAATCCAACATTTTGAATAGACTCTCTTAAAGCTAATAAGAAAGATCATTCTCGAGGCTGATACCAGGTTTTCCTCCCAGAACACAGATTTTCTTCAAAAATGTGGAACTTGCAGAAAGATATTGCAAAACGTAATGCCCTGATGGTTTGCTCATTACCGAAACCGTCATCCTGCTAAGGAAGTATAAACAGCTTGGTTTCAGGCTAATAAAGCAAAAGCAACTGACTTTGCATTGTGGGTGTAATGCAGCTTACCAGCAAAAAAGGTTTTATCATCTACTGTGGAGAAGAGAGAAAACAAGTCATTTGATTCATAAGGCAATATTCTGGAAGTATAAACTTTGTGGAAGTTAAAGCAAACCCTGGGTTTAGGCAAGTCTTTTAGTGCTGCTCAGAATATATTTCAATCATTGGTTTCTGAAGACCAAAAAATTTTCTTGCGCCTTTGTAGGGTTTTCTTCTTYTTCACCAGAAAAAACATGGGCCCAAACATACTACTGTTTTTTATCTCCAGGTCAAATGCCAGCCTCCAAAACGCAGCAGATCCTTTCCCACTCTCTCAGTTACATTTGTATCTATTCTTTTCCTGAATGCTGTGTGGTACCTTACCACGAGCTGAAGAAAGGAGGTAGACGTACTACCTCTATACGTTTCTATGGCGATTTGCCTTTGGTATGGAGAAACCAAATCACAGCACAAATTACATTTTTAGAATAGTGAAGGGAGGACAGAATTTTAAAAATAACCAGATGACAGTGTAAAAAACCCAAACTATAAACCTGGGTGAGGACGCATGACAAACTAATGGATTTTTGCCTTTTTTTACTGATGGAGCATGCCTCTGAAGCAGAAGGGAATKCTATAACAGAATAGAAAAGACTGGAAAAAGTACTCATTGCTCTTTTCCTCTCCTTTGAGAGGAGGGTGAATCCTTATACACCACACAGGTGTTGCTGTGTGGTGTATCCCCTCTCTTGCACTTAACCTAAATCTGYGCCTAAGGAGTGGTGACCCACAGTCTGTATCCTAATCTTGAAGACTCTTGCATATATTGAATCCMCTTCTGATCGTCTTTCATGTATTTAAGCAAATTAATTTAAATTTAAATCAATATCTCACCAGAAGAAAATATTTTTATAAATGCTYATTGTGTTTGTGGGACTCATCTGAAATATTAGTCTAAATGATCACATTTATTATATTTTCATAGCATTTTACTGCTCCTGAAATAAAAATCAGCTTAAATGTAGTTCTCAGTTTTCTGATCAGAGAAAAGGAACCTCTCTGAAATAAGTCCAAACACATTTGCAGCTTGCTCAACAGACTGCAGATTCCTGTCTAGAAGTTTTATTAATTTCTGTGTGTTGGAATATTTCACATTCTCCTTTGCTGATCAAGCTATTCTTTTGGATGCTAATTCAGATGGAAGCATCAGTGCTATAATATTTGCTGAGCAAATTCCAGATATGCTGATTAAAGCCAAAGAAAATTGTATGTCCTTTATGACCCAGTTAGATGGTCTCAATTTTTAARCTAAGTACCTTACCTGTGTGCCTATACAGTCTGTGAATGAACAGCTAATCACCTTGTTATTATTACACAGAAAGGCTGTAAATGAAGAGTAACAATTAAAACTTCTCCACTCCAAACCCTGCTGTGTATGCTTGCTTCCTCTTCCTCCTCTTCTTCCCTTGCCTGGCTAACGTGCTGGCTAAGCTCTGAAAACCCAGCTGGATTTAGCCCAGYAGATGAAGGGATATTGGCCGTGTAGGTCCGGCTTAGTCTTTTAGAGGCTTCAGCACCTTCAGACCCTGTGAGAGCTTTCCTGGTGAGCATTTGCAAAGGGTTTTAGGCAGCTTTAATGTCAGGCTAGCAATGAACAGGCTGTATGAGATATTAACTTACAGAATTAGAAGAACAGTGTTCCTCTATACACAGAAAGATTTAGCTTGTAGTCCATGAATGTAATCTGTGAATTGGGAAGGCAGCCAGGCTTGAGGATGAAGAACTGCATAGACATGCACCATCTAGAGATGCACCACAGAGAACTGTCCTCTTTCCAAATTTGGACCTGTGGTCTGTGCATTTTCAGGCAAATTACATCACTTTCTTAGATCTTCATTTCATCTTCTTTGGTTACATACTCTCTGAATCAGGGCTTGTTATTTTATTCCTGCAGCATCTAGCAGGGATCCCAGGGTGCAACTATGATAAATAGACAATATTATGAATAAAAATTTCTTTTTTTTTTATAGGAGCCTGCTTTTCTTTGAATGTACTTTTATTTATAATGAGGTTATTAACTGCACAACTTGTACTCATTTTCATCAATAGGTTGTTTTCAAATGGATTTGCCTATTTACAATTCATTAGTTAAAATAATGGCGTTGCATGGGCATAAAATGGGTTTAATGGAGTAGAGAGGAGGATCTGAAATGTTTATGAACCCTGTTTTCAGTATGGAATTTACTCATGTGCAAGAGCACAATGTGCCATTTATACATTATGATAATAAGTATGSTTTAAATTGTGATGCTTGTAGGTTCATGCTAACTTTTGCAACTTTTAAATTTTTGTTTTGCTTCACTAAGRTTTTAGGTTTGCATGTGCAATATCCAACAACATCATGTGCTGAAATATACTCACATTATCCTTGTTTRTGCGCATTTAAAAACTATGCTTTCCAGTTGCGGGACAAACTGCTCAGTCTGTCTGTAGAAGTATCTAGATTCCTTCTGGAATTATGATATAGCTCTCCAGTTTTTGTTTGCTTGATTTAAAGGCTGGTTTAAACGAATAACTGGCCACGATCAGGCAGAAGGGGTTTTTTTTACACAGTGAAGTCAGTTTTATATAATTAAGTTTCATGTATTACTCTTATTGGCTAGTCATAAATAGCACCTAGGATGCAGCTACATGGGGCTTTTCTTTCTTTCCCTTTCCTGGCCTGAATCTGTGCTTATGCCAACGAGCTCACTTCAGGTGGTAGGAAAACACCATGGGAATTTCACTTGATGAGAAAAGCTGCCTCTTGCCTCCCTAGCAGTGCTCAGTAGGCTCCCATCCTGKGAATGGCATAGGACACGTTGGTATCCAGGTGGTGGAGGAAATGCCGTTTTATTGCCCCAGCACTCCTTCGGTGATAGTCAGGCAAATGGCATTTCTCAGGCCTGCCTTACACGTTTTGGGTACCGTTCCACAAGGTGAAGAAGAGCTGATGTACCACTGATAACAATGTCCTTAAGGGTTTCCATACTTCTTTGACAGTTGCATGCTTCTGGTGAAACAACAGAATAATACCCTTTGCAGCTGACCTTTTTGCCTTCTAAATTTAGCAACCTGGAGGTCAGGAAGACCTGGAAAAGCTGTCAGGGTCTCTGAGAACACCCTCCCTCAGGGTTCAAGTCAAGTAGCTGACAAGCACTCAAGAGCATGTGATTTCATTTATTTGCATCTTAGCTCAAAAGTATGAAAAGAGAGAAGTTTAGAGTGTAGTGAGCTAGAAAAAACCTTCATTATTAACTGTGTCTCTTCCTAAAATAACTTCAACTTTTTGCGTAAGAAAAGGATGCCAAGTAGTCCCAAAATGCAAGCCAGTTCCTCAAAATATTCCAGTTCAGACTGGTACTATGAAAGCTGAATTATTCCATGGATTCAGAGTGGCAGATGGAAGTACCTTAGTGTAAGTGCTCAAAGACAGCTGTCTCCTGGTCTGTGCTGCGTAAACACAAACCACACAGCCCAGGTGACTACTGCAGGGATGTTGTATCCAGGTAACCAGACCCCTGAATTTGGTTCATCCTATTGTGATACCCCATTTATACAGATTAAATGAGCAGCATCTAAAGAGCACTACTGCAAGTTAGAGTCAATAACTGAATAGCCATTAACTGGCATATGTGAAGAATGATGCTTAGCAATCATCTCTGAATCTTGCTGAACAAGAGAAATCTATTTGTCTTGCGCATTCACATTATCAGTACTGTAACTGTTAAGAGGACCCCATCAGAAAATCAGAAAATAAGGCCTGTGGTCAAATCTGTCTTTGTCCTCTTTCTTTTAGGTTTATTCTGACATTATTTCTTGGTCAGTAATTCATGTACCCTCTTTCAGTTCACTGTGGATGGGCTCTCTTAGGATTTAAGAGCGCTCTCAGAATTGTGCTGACACTGTATTCATTTCTCTTATATTATCCAGTGGGGTTTTTAGTCCACAGAATATTCCRTCTTCAGGTCAAATTGTCAATAGTATTTGATAAATTAGTTTCTATGCTAGTTCAGATACTATATAGGAGCTGGCTCTGACTTTACCACATTCAGCTCAGAGATTCACTTTTCACTTTGTCTTTTGTTTAAAGAAAACGTGGCTCCTCACAGAGAGAGAAAATTTTGTACCTTTTAAAACTGGCCCAGCGATGCGTATGCAAGAAGTTTCCTATTGTTGGTTTCACAAATAAGTATGGCTCCAATTCCTGTTATACACCCGTTACACTGTTTTACATCTGGAAAAAACCTAGAATCTGCTTGACAAAGCTGATCTATTRTTACTTAGTTTTGCTAGTTGAACTGCTTGGTGAAATCTGGGTTCTTCTTGGAAGCTACATTTTCAAAAAGAGCTTCTAACCCTGTTGATCTAAAATGATCCTGCTGCAATTTTGCATATTTGTTTTTCAGCTTCAGAATGTGTTGGCTGTATCTGAGGTCCCATGCTCGCAAATGAATTTGCTAACAATAATTTCACAACATATTTGATGTATCCTTAAATGTTGATCGGCGCTTATGATACTGTATCTCGTCCTTGTACTCTTTTCTTGAAATGCCGTTCCCAGGGGATTCCTGCTCTGTTCTCCTTGTATCACTGGCTTTGAACTGTTATTCCCTGCATTTTTTTTTTAACTTTCAAATAAATGATGAGGTAAATTTCATGAATGTATTGATGAGCAGGATGTTGTTTGCTATAGTAGGTAAATATCTGATTGAAGCTGAGAATTGATGCACAGCACATGGTTAAATTCCTAGCTGGTGCTTGGCTTATGCGTTCCCTTGTCAGCACATTTTCATCTTTCCTGCAAGGCTTGTATATAATTTACAGGTACAAAAGGAGTAACAGTCACTTGCACTGCCCTGTAAGTTCCTGAATTACAGAGAGAATTTTTAAATTAARCTTACTGGAAATATCAGAGTGTAAGCAAAGCAGAAAGACGTAATTCCAAGATAGGAAGGCGATCATATGCCTCCATATGGTATGGAGACACCTAGAGACCACAGCCATCAGTCCTCTGGCTATTTCTCAAAGAAGACGTTTTGAGCTCTATTTATGTTCCTGTCATCGCCTTATGTGTATGCGGGCGAAATGGTTTATCTTTTCTTGCCTTGTGGCTCTGCAGTGGTGCTTGCCTCTGTTTATGAAGTGCTTAAAGTTCCTAAGGAGAAGGTGTTGTGGGTAAATCACCTCTTTATGTCCCTTCACCCGTGCTTGTCACATAATTCACCTGCGAGTTTTATGAGGAGCTTCTGGTTTTATTCTTGAGGAATGTTAGAAAGGGCCATTATTGGTCAATATGAATCTTTACCTAAATCATGCTGCAGGATGCTTTTTCAGTTCAAAGCAGTTTACTGAGAACATGTTTTGATGACAAGAATTCCAAAAACCAAAAAGGACAGGACTGCACCTAAAATCCTGACAAATAGGAAGAAAACTATAGAACTATATCCATATTAGCTCACGTTTGATAGTTACATGCTGCAGTTTCCTATCCTTCTATGCTACTGATTGAAAGCTGAGCAAATTTTTTGTCTCCTACAAAGAGGTAACTATGTTCATTGTATGCTGGCATTACATATTATCAAAAAGAGAATATTTTTGGTTTCTTTTTAGGCAGACTGTAATRTTCCTGGTTTGAGGAAGGTAATGTAAGTTCTAAGGTGACTATATATACACCTGATTTTTGTGATGTCTCTAAACACCTCAGTAAGGAGAGTTCACAGGAAATAATCAAATATAGAATAGAAATGCCTGACTGAAGAAATGCCATGCTTGTAGGGAAGACATCCATAAGAAGCATGAAAGGGACATGGTGAATCCTGTGTTCAGCTCAAATGTAGCTATAGAGGGGGGGGAAAGACTATCCTGGAGAACCTTTTTTCCTATATAAATGAAATTTATGTCTCGCTACAGTAAGGAACAGATTTACTGGGAAAACAATAAAGTGTGTTCTCTTGCAAGAAGTGTTCAGCCACTGCTCTTGGAGCACTATCCAGCTAGGTGGTGCCTGGAGGAAGGGGCTGATGGCAAGAGAATTTATGGAACGGCTTCTCCAGAGTGCTCGAGGCAGAGAGTCTACTCAAAGCTTGTAGCCATCTTTATTTCTCAAAGTAAAAAGTATGCTTTAAAAAGCATTTTTTTCTGCTCTCTATAAAATTATGTGTGTAAAGCATGTTGCATATAATAGTTACAGTTATGGTTGTGCTAGACAGAAAGGAAAGAATTAGCTGTTTTCTGACAAAGACAATTTTACAGCGCCTGGAATAAGGGTGATTTCAGCTCGGCGCAGAGAAACAAGGCACAGAAGCGAACTTCAGTCCGAGGGTGTAACTTTAACAAGGGGAGCCCCCTGCAGCACGCTGCCGGGAAACGTAGCGAGCTGTACGCGTGCCCGCGGCAGCGTTCAGCACCGGGCTCCTCAGCGGAGAGCGCGGGACCGGCGTGCCGCAGACAACCTCGGTCAACATCCCGTATATACAGGCTCTGGGCTTCCCTCGGCAGAAGCCACACCAGAAGGGTTGCAAACGCTGTGGTAGCTCCGTCTCTATATCAAAAGAGGCAAAAGAAGGCCCCAAACTGGTATTGCCGAGATCTTTCTTTTGCACAGTACCTATTTGAGTAAAAATAATGGACAAGAGGAGACGTTAAGGCCGGAGAGCAGGAAATGGTTTTCTTTGTTTTTTTCCACCTCTGCCCAGAACGGGTGGTGAGGTCACCAGGTTTGCTTCTCTGGAGCTGCATGTGTCCAGGGGCTGATGCTSTCTGTGTGTTACTCGGGTCTGCTGTGCTGCTCTACGGGACCGCCTGGGACGGAGCTGGCCCCGTCTGGGGCAGCGCTGGGTCGTGCTCGGCGGGTTCGGGCTGCCGGATGCGGCGGGCCAGGGACGGGGCAGCGAGCTGCTGGCCTTGCGGGGCTGATCTCCTGGGGCTGCTGGCCACCACGGGCTTCTCCGCCCTGGCTGGTCCTTTGGGGCACCTGCGTTTCTGCAGCTGTCCTCGCGTGGGGCCTTTTACGACTTTTCTGTATCCCCCCGTGCTGCAGATCTTTGCACGGAAGAAAAGATGTGCCAGTCTCACAGCAGAGCGAGTATTTCCGCAGGAGGTGTGGGTACTCTGTAAATGTAATATTCTATATTTCTAGATCTGTTCCCTAAAGGATACTGCTTTCCATAAAAAAAAAACTACTCACAAGTAGATTTACCACTAGCTTTACCAGTAGGTGAAATTAAAAGAAAAAAAATGGTTGTAGCTACAGGAAAACAACCTTTAAATATAATTCTTTCTAATACAGTGTGTGATAAGCACCTCTAGAGAAGGAGGAGAAAATTGATTTTCTCAGACTTTTTAGTGCAATATTCTTTTTTAGCTCGGATGATGGCTGTAAAAGGCTTCTCAAGGTTAATATGATTGAAGCTGTGAGGACACATAATAATCCATCAATTAATCTCAGTATCCAACAGCTGTGATGTGAAAAGCAGTTCATAGAGTTAAATAAAACAACAGATTCATTGGTTCTTTAAACATTAATGCAAAGACTTAGCTTAATGGCATCCTATCAGGCCCATGGGCACCTTATCAACCATAGTTTGCCTGCAGGGTCTACTTCATCATTTTTTCCAGAGATTAAGATCAAAAGGAGACAGTTATTCAGGCAGAATTGTTCCGTGCCTCAGCTACTCCCTAACTCTCATAGCATCAGAGCACATTATTTGTATTAGTTCAGTATATTAACCGAAATGGATAGAATCATCATATTCAGTAATGCTCATTTGCTCTCATGGCCTGGGGTCATTTGCCTGCTGATACAACCAGCTTTGTGAAATCTCTGAAGTACTCTGGGATCCATCCAGAGAAAAAACAGGAGGTGCTCTATGCATGCAGCCCATCTGCTTCTCTCAACCACCAAATGTATAGAGAGAATCAAATTTGAGGAAATGGTTATGGGAGAAGCACGCAGAGCAGGGAGTCATTAGATAGGATGCAAGTTCGCTGCGCAGAACTACCTAATCCTGCTCCAAAATATYCGCAGACTGCCAAGAAAAATGACTGTACTAATTGGCCCCCAAGGGCAAAAAAAGTGGATGACTGATTCTGTTTGTGATGCTATTAATTTCTCACCGTGCATTTTCTGATTATTCCACAAAAACAGAAAGAGCAACCTAGGATAGTAGAGTGTAATAGGGAAATAATCACAGTGCTGCTCTCGATCCTTCTAAGGATCAGAAGGATCTTAAACAAAAACATTACTCTTTTTGTTAAAAAGAAAAAAGAAAAAAGAAAAAAGAAAAGAAAAAGAAAAAAAGAAAAGGGTTACTTTACCTATATTAATTTTTCCTTACAGTTTAAATTGTATGTGATAGTCTATTCTAACTCCCTATACTAACTCCCTATAGTTTGCTGAATTTTACTAGAGGTTTTATGTAGTTGAAATATCCATACCTTATTGAGTACAATGAGAATTTTTCAACATGGAGAACATTATGTAAACAGTCCTTGCATGTGTAAAAAATACACAGTACAGGATAGAGTAATACTGGTGAAAGAGGTGAATTGTTTTATAGGTGGTTTAAGCAATGTAATCTAATTTTTAAGTATTAACTTTTACCTGGCCTTTGAAGCTTTCCTCAGAGGATTGGGAGGAGCTTATGTGTGTTTCTTTTATGCACAAAAGCCAAAAGCAGACAACTTCGTAAGAAAAAAAAAAAACCTTTGAAAGCTGCAACCCCATGGTTTCTTCAAGAATGGTGCTTTCCTTATCTTTTGAGGTCTGGCATATTAAAAGCRCTCAAAATTACTTATTGGTGGCTATGATGCCTTATAAGAAATTTCTAACTGGAAACCGTAACAGCTTGGTGCAAATGGTTAATTCAGAGTTCATCTTGTTCTTAAAATTCAGCAGCAACAATTTAAAATACCTGACTTTTGCCTCAAAAGATGAGTATATAATGTATTTCAGAGTTCTTTAATGTGAATGCAACTCTATTTTAAAGAAAAGGCTGGTATGCCAATGATATTTTTTTGTTCTGTAGAGTATTGGAGGTTGGCTGCAAGGAAGGAAAGACAAGAAAGGAAACATAATTCYAGTGAATAAAATCTGTTTACAGTGAAATTATAGCTGATAGCTTTGTGATAGTTAAAAAAATGTTTGCTTTCTAAGCACTGATTCAAAAGTTTAGGAACTCCTCCATCTCTGGCTTAGGAAGGACAGAACTTCTGCCGTTTTAGTGTTGGGATAAAAATATTTCCAGCCTCAAATCACCACTCATCTCTATTTCATAGCCATTTTAGCAACATGGTGGAACAACATGCAAGACACCTTACCTTCGTGTTGTCTTACAGCAGTTTGACAAGCCCATGAATGAAAAATGTATTTCTCTTAAATTTTGGTYCTTCATTTTCAGAAAAACTTGGGAAGTATTGTAAATACATCTCTATTTACGATGGAAAAATTCTGAGCACAGGCATGTATTCCAGACTACAGCCTAGCTTGTAGCTTACTGTTAGTCAGCTACAAATTAATCATGAAATGTTTGTAAATCTTTATTTCTAATCTGGTTGATTACACTGATAGCTTTAGAAGATTGACTTGTTCTGCAGTACTTTCTGTGTTCGTACAAAACCTTGCTTCACAAATCTCCCTGCATCGATGCCCCTGCCCTTTACGACCAGAATGATTTCTTTTCCTAGGAACCGTGCCAAGAAGACTGAACAGAGTATTGGAAATCTTGATGACCTCAGTGTGTGGAATTGTTCCAGCTCAGCTTTCCTGATTTGTTTATTGCAAACTGTAATTTACTTATGAGAAGAATATCAATTTTAAAATGCTGGTGAAAAAAGCCTCCAAACTTCGCATCATTTTCCATTTGCTTTTCACCAGCTCTTCACAAATCTGTGGGAGAGCTGCTTGGAGCCTGAACCTTTCAATTCAGCTTCTTCAATTATTCATAATACAATAACCCTGAAGGGCTAAAACAATGGGATTCCCTTGCTTGTGGAAAACAAAACTTCCAGCTGAATTTAATATTAAAAGCACTCACAAGTTATTACTTAGTGGAGCTGGCAGGGGGAAATCACCATTCAGACACCTACACTGATCAATAAAATAGCAGAAACAGAACATATAAGCACTGGGTCATTATCAGTTGCTCTTTATGAAACTATAAATTGACTCAGTCCCCTGAAAGTAGTTGTTGCCAGCAATCCTGAGTCACAACATTCATGCATTAAACAAAACAGGGTGGCTACTTTATTTAGCTGCTTTAAAAATCCTTCTTTGTAGCAAGGCTTTAAATAAAAAGGATCTTTAATGTTTTAATACTGAAATGTCACAGAAGATTTTGCTTTTTAAAGAAAACCTATGTGATAATTTTAAGAGAGCCCGTATGGACTTATATCACAAAACATTTATGGATACGAGTTAAGACAGTTGATTGCAATTCCTGCTGCTAGAAGCACTCCTCCTAGCTGATTCCAAAGCTTTGATGCTCTGCTTGCTTGTGCAAAGCTTCTGCACTYGTCTATAGCTCCTGTTTGACACAGAAAAAGTATACCTGTACATATATTACAGACTTTGTTGGCATAAAATCTTTACCAAAGGTATTATAAGCATTCTCACTAATTTACCGTCCTTTGAGAAATCAGATGATCTAAGCAGTATTTATGTAATTAGTAGTCATGAAAACAGTGTTAAAAAAAAAAAGAGGAATCTCCTAGCACTGTACAAAGCATTTAAGGGACACTGTATTACCCGTAATGTATTTTTATCTTTATTTTTTAATAACATCTGCCCAATGCTTCATCCAAGTGTAGCAGAGAAAGAATGAGGCTATTAAAGCAGAGAGAATGAGGCAAGCAGCAGGAAAATGACTGAAGAGAAGGGCAAGAGAAGACTAAATGAAAGAGCCATTCATCAAGAGTAAGAATTGCCAGGATTCATGCTTCAGAGAACAATTTACTTTTGTGTCCTGGYCCTAACGGAATAGCACAGAGGTGGTGTCTGCTGGCTCAGGAGAAAAGTCCCTTCCCTATGTGGGCTTTCTCTATGCAGGTTCTTGTGTRCTCTGTAGACTGTTTCACACTGTCTAGGTCTTGGGGACAGATGCCACCGCAGTGTGCATAATGAACCAGGGAGAAATCACATTCTGTGAGCTCTGAAGTCATTAATTATGAAATATATTTGTTACCTTGTTGGAATAAACACAGAGGGGGGGACAAATGGAGGGAGGTTTTCACGATCCCTTAAGACTAAAACAAAAACAAACAGAAACATATAGTACTGTGAAAGTATATGCAAAATATGAAAATGAGAATGAACTGAGTGCTGTTGTCCAGCTAATGGAAAATACTGAGTTACAAACCTTTTTTTTTTCCTTTGTTCATTTTAAAATAGCTTTTAGAAGCTTTTAGTCAGTTAGTCTCTAAGCTATGACATTACACCTTAAGATAGTGACAAAAGCAATATGTCAAATTGTAGGTCTTGAGGGCCAGAGCCCAAAGAGCCTCCTAGATCAGCCGGAGATCCAAAAGCCCCTAGATTTGACTCTGATATTCTGTGCAATACTGGATTTAGGTTTGTTTTTGGTGTAAATGGTCACAGAAGGGAATCACTTTGGAGCCACAGCTGGAAGACAGCCAGTCAAGGTATGTCTAGCAGAGATAACAGTTTACTGTCAGCAGCAGACCTACCTGAGTAATCAGTCCCATCGTTGCTGCAGTCRTGGCAGGACAAGCATAGGACTGGCCACCCAAAGGACAGGGAGCACATAGGACAGTCTGACAATTTTTCATTTAACCAGCAACTGGCAATGCCTGGTGACTGTGAAAGAAAGTTCTTTCTTTACCTCCTGCAAAGGGAGAGAGTGTATCGCAGAAAATAGTAAAGCTTTGAAGTAAAGGTGAATGTCTGAAGTCAGTAGCAGGGCAGGCCAGTTTAAATGCTTAAATCTTTGCTGGGATGTAAACCTTATTCTTCCTCTTTCTATCAGCATTGAACAATGTCACAGATATAGCTTTGCAGCCAAGRGTTTTTTTTTAGGCTTGAAAGCTGTAAAATTCAGGAGGCCACAGGAAACCTGTTTGAGTTCCTCACCTAACAAATGTATTATTAAATTCTRTGATTTTGGCAAAGTGCTGCTAACTCGTTTCCAAATCATCTGGGTAAGCTGAAAAAAAATGATACAAAAAAAATGTAACCAGAAGAAGAACATGACTTTTTATTCTGAAATTTGACAATACTTTTTGACATGATTTCCCAATGGACAAGCAACACTTTCTAATACACAGTAAATGATACAGATGCTATGGACCTTTATCTTTCAAGATTCCCAGGTAAAACATGAACCCAAATCTGTTTTGCATGGCAAACACCTCACACTCATGTCATCTGCTAGGAAAAAAAATATAACAGAAAAGGCCTTAGAAAACCTGGTGTTTACTTGCTAGAAGATAAGAACAAAGGCAGCAATGCTTAAAGGTAATTCAGGTGATATTACAGATATTAAGACTCATTTGTACTGATCATCTGGTATTAGCAACCTCAGGGCAATCTTAATATTATAGAAGTTTTCAATCATCTGAGCCATTTGTTGCCTGGTGAAATCCAGATATTAAGATTAAATGCCAAACTGAAAAAARAATATGTGATACATTGCACCCCCTTTGAATTTCCAAAAACAACATAAAGATTCTCTGGGGAAGCCTTATATACCAGCAGACACTGCTCTGACTGATAGGCAGTGTCTACAGAGACTTTATCACTCTCAAAAATCAAGACTTCAGTTGTCATTAACATTGCTAGTATTGTTAAATGGAGTTCTGCAAACAGAAAGGGACCAAAGGCAGTCACATCAAAGATCATACAATGTTCAGAAAACTCTGAACCAGTCAATTAACAAGAGACAAGAGAGCTATATAAGCCTAGATCAAAAGTAACAAATTGCAATCTCTAGACKTAATTAGCTAAGCTGTGGTGGGATTTCTTTAATAACTGCTGTKACATCTTCTTACAGCATCAGAAACTTGCCTCCTCTTGACTGCCTTTAATATGCTTTCTATTCTCTAGACTTGCTAATTGACAGTAAAAATGCAAAGGAAGGGGATAAAGACGACTGTTTTGCAGTCAGTGGCATAAGAGTAAGTAATAGTGTCATGTATGCATCCTGTAATGCAGAGGTATTTCTGTTTTAAATACAAGGCCTTACTATTTCTSTGTTGGATGTGATTTTTTTAAGGAAAAACAGATTACACATACAGTTTTCTCTTCTTGTAGTCCAGGACTTACCAACTAGAATTTTGTAGATCTCAAGGCCGCGGTGGGTATTGTATAACACCAGCCCTTTAATACTMTTCATTTTAGAAATAATGTCTTTAATCCTAGGTGTTATAGAATAAAACCTAGAGATGCTGTCTAAGCTGTCTAATATCCATCTGCTCCTGGGAGTTACGATGTCCCCAGAACTGTCTTTCTGAAAGCGAAAAATCCCCTTAGCGGTTACCTTAGTATAACTGGAGCTCAGCCTCCCCGAGCTCTCTCCGACAATAGGATCCTCCCTTTAATACCTCTCCTTCCATTGCTTTAGGCTAACAAATTCATACTAGAAAGTATGAACTAGCTTCAAGAAGACTGGCTCAAACACCTTCTCTACGAGCAATGCTGTAGGCTACAGTCTGTGCGCCACAACGGGAGGTTTCACGTCTCAGTCTCCCAGCTGATGTTCACAGCCCAGAGTGTGGGCTCAGAGAACTAGGGCTAGTGACCATCCCACCGCACGGCCTGTTTGCTGTGGAGATTGTCTGTGGGCAGGGAAGTCAGAGCCTTCTGAGCATTTCTCCCACTTGCACAAGACCTCTGTCCCACTGTCCTCAGACAAACCCTGGGTCAGTCTTCAGAAAGTTTCTCCTGTGTAGAAGACATAACTGAAAGATTTGGTGTCCATTTACTCCCAGTACCTGTAGACACAATGTGATTTAGTTTAACATGATAAAATAGGATCTAGCCCTATGGACTGTGTTCTGCAAAACATCTGTGTTGTTACCAGCTGGATCAGAAGTGTAGGAGCCTGGACACTTCCCTCAAGCTGACAGTGCTTCTAAGGAGAGTCCAGAGGAATATTTCCTACACTGCGGATTACACTGATGGCATAAAGTAATTGGTTTTCAGGAGTCTCCTACTGTACTCAGGATGTCCTTGATCAGTGCAACCTACAATAATCTTATGAAAATACAAATGTTTCACCCATAATAGATATCTTTCCTCATTCCTCATTTCTGCATAAAGAGATGATGTAATTCCACCTTCACTTCTAGTCCCTCAACTACCCTTTCTCAGCCTAAGCTTTATGACCTAAGAATTTAGGCCATTGTAGTCYATTATAGTACTGTGTCCTGTTTTATAGATCTTAACGTTCTCTGAATATACTTTGCTGCAACAAATAAGAAATGCTGAAACCTCAGGACTCTGAGCTAGAACTACTTTTTAATTCAGAAAAAAAATAGAAAGATCCATTAATAAAAATCCTTCATTTTGTAGCAACAGCACTGTGAGCAGTTTCCATGGAAACATCACTTGCAGTAGCAGAAAGTGTTCATTTTACAATTAAATTATAGGAGGTAGTTAAATTTTTAATCAAACACACATTAGAGCATGGAGAATTCCCAGCCAAGCACCTCACACTGTTAAAAATAAAAAGTACTGCAGTATCCACACAGTAATGTCTGGAATAATGTGCAGAGAGAGGGGATCTACGGGTGAAACTGAAAGAGCATATGCAGTTTCCACTAGCGAAAGACCCAAATATTTGGTTCCCATATAGCAAGGGTTGAGCAGTGGCTAGGACTGGATCATGCTTGTAGTCCAACCTCAAATGCACTCTTTGGCTTATTAGTCATCAGTATACATGTAGGATGTGGTGACTGCACTGTTTTGCAATTATTTGGGTATGGGGTAGCAATGTTAARTAAGTCCTAACCCTGAGGGTCCGGCTACACCATGGTTACTGCCATGCCACCCTTACTTAACAGAGCTCATGCACATTTGACGATATTGCTTACAATTAGCTCCTGCACGTGTTGTAGTCCAGGCACAAGCAACTCTGCACAGGATAGGAAAAAAAAAAAANAAAAAAAAAAAAAAAAAAAAAAAAAAAAAAAAAAAAAAAAAAAAAAAAAGATGCCTTGAAAGTTAGGTAATTTGGGCAATTGTCCTGCATGTAGGACTTTATGTTGCTGCTGTTGATACCGTTGCTAGCTATTTTAGATTAAGTTTAGGCTTATATGTCCTAAAACAGTATAGAGACMCACTAGTAACTTCTATGAAGAGAAAGAGACAAGCAGCAAGAGAAGCTACAAGAAAAGGGAAACCTGAAAAATGTTTTGGCAAAGTTCTGACCTGTAGAGTCAAGCTGTCTCTCCACTGGTTCTAACACTTTGTATATATTTACATCCCTACAACATGCTGGCCAGGAAGGAATTTGGATTGAGTGCTGTTTTATTCACATCATGACATATTTAGCAATTCCATGAGCTGGGTAGTGYGAAGGAGTGATCCAGCTTGGGGGTTGAAAGGTGACTGTGATTCTGCTGAGTCCACCAACCCGGAATACCAGAAAAAAGTCATAATTGTGTCTCTAGAGATTGCAGTGAATCTGTGCAGCAGATTCAGTATCTGTCCTCTTTTTCCACTGTAAACTGTAGCATTACAATTCTYAGTATCAAATGCAACAGTTTTTGCTTCAACCATACGTCTAGGTATTGSTAACTAATTTGCAAAATGACGCCACAGCAGTCTTGTATAGGTGAGATATGAATCCTGTGAAGAATGTGAATGGTCATTAGGACTCCATTGCAGAAAGACATTTCCCTAACTCACGCTAATGAGTCCAAGCCTCATGGCTTCCTACTGGTTAACTGGGAATTATGCGCAGAGGCTTAAAATCAACAGATATTTGCAAGAAGAAAGTGGAGTTCAAATTCACTTATGAAACTATGTGTAAGTTTTAGTCTTTGAAACTTTGAAACTACTCTAGAAAACAAGATCTTCCCAAGACCTRAAGATGCAAGCTTCAGCCACATTTTGAATACATGAAGTCACAGTAAGTACTGTAAGCTTTGTGCCACTACAGAAAGACGATTTCTATGCTCAGTGCAGAGCCRGCTGTAAGGATATGGCCATAGCTATGCAAAATGTTGCATCAGGCTTACCAAACGGCCACACTTCTCTGCACATGGGAAAAACTGATGCAGGCTATGCCTTCTTTTCATGTTCCAGAGAAACTTTGTTTCTAGATTAAGTTATGATTGCTTCAAGGCTGATCTCACYTATCCAGAGGATGTTACTCAGTGAGATCAATGAACTTCAGAGATACTACATTCTGTGTGATTTTTTGTTTTACATCCCATTTTTTGGAACTATGGATGGAATGRAGATTGAATGAGATTTCTGGATTTTGACCATTCCTTAGTACCTTGCAGCTGCTTAGGTAACATGCAGAGAGGAAATTGACTTTGTAAGTAATAGCATTTCCTAAAGAGACCATTTGTCTTCTTACTAACAAGATACTCGGATCCCCCAAGAACATGCGCTATTACTGTTAGTAGTTGTTAGGGGACACTGAACAAACATTTACAACAGTCTGAAATGAATAAGACAGGACTTATGTTAAACAAATGCCCAATTTCTTCTCATTAGGAAACACTACAGTAATCAAAAGAGTCCAGCTTAAACGTTGTCTCGTATTGCTACTATGCTGGAAATGGCCCCATGGGGAGGAGAGGGAAAGTGCTGGAGAAACAGGACAAAGGCAAAAGACAACTGTGATTGCAGTTCTACCACTTTCCTCAAACTTTCTGAAAATAAGATGGAAAAGAAAACAAAACTTGCCTAGGTATGTAAAAGAAAATTGAGAAATGAATTTACCGAYTGCTGAAGGCAAGAAACATCATGTTTGCATTGTAAAGGGGCAGCAGTATGAAACTTCGCAGCCTGACATCCCAGRCTGGGGATTAGCAAAGGAGGATAAGGAGGTCCTAGTCCTGTGGGATTTTGTACCCTTATGTCTATATGTGAAGTACAGAGAAAACTTTGTAAAAAAAATTACTTCTCCTTTCTTTTTCTTTTTTTTTTTTTTAATCCTAGAGAAGAAGAAATTAAAGCCTTTTTCTCCTGTTTTCTCTTAAGGGAAGTCTGTCCCTGAATAGTTCATGAAGTATGTCAGGATCTACCATGATTTGTGCCTTGCCAGTGGAAGTTTTATGCAGCTGATGAAGTAAAAAGTCAATGGAAGCCTATTAACTTTTCGAACTGTGTAATCCTCAGTGGAGTATACCGCTAATGGAAAAGTCATGGAACCGTGGGAGCAGTCGGGTTGGAAGTGGGGAGCTGGTGACCTCAACAGCAAAGAAGGCATGTGAGGTACGAGATAAAACCCACATTTGATCATGAGCAAGTGGCTTATGCATCAGGGAATTATCAGTATGCTACCCTGGAGGAAAAAAGAAAAGCTGTAGCCCAGGATTTCTTCATTCCTTCCTCACTGGAAGCATCAGAAACTAAGTGGTACTTCGTATTCCTCAGWATGTTTCCAGTAGTTACTAAAACCTCTTTGATTTTTGTCACAGCTCACACATTTGATTGACAAATTAGAAACATCAGATCACTGTCAGATACTCATAAATCATTTGATTTGGTGCCTTGCAATGCATGACAAGTACAGTGTTTCAGCTAAGTTTTCTGCAAGGGGAAATGTGTGGTACAAACCAGAACAGATGGCCATCCAGCCTATACATTTTTCACCTGAAGAGCAAAAATAAATAGTTTCAATGGGAACCAGAAGCTGAAACTAACTTATTCCTGTAGAGTATAAAATTAATTTCTTCTAAGTATGACACCTATGAACACATATGGGAGGGTTTGAATTCTCTCTTGAATTCTATAGCTCACTTCCAAAACCCTACTGATGATCATTTTCCATTCCATTCTATATAAGTTATGAAAATAAAAGCATGCAACACATAGGGGATTTTTTTTATTATTATTTGCCTTGAATGAGAATGCAAATCTTCCCTAAAGCTTGTGAAAGTTGTAAAAAGTACATTAACTAGAGAACATTTATAGATTTTAATAAACTTCTCTTATCTGCAAGAATCATCACCTTCCAYGGTACTAAATCTGAAAAGAAGCAATTCTGTAAAATAATCAAAGACTTTTATTCTTTAACCTAGAATTATAGGGACTTCATTTAAACTAAGAGGAGGAAAAATGCTGACAGGAGCATATCATATAATCATAGAATCAGTAAGGTTGGAAGGGACCTCTGGAGATCATCTAGTCCAACCCCCCTGCTCAGCAGGGTCACCTACAGCATGTTAGACAGGGTTGCATCCAGGCGGGCCTTGAATATCTCCAGAGAAGGAGACTCCACAACCTCTCTGGGCAACCTGTTCCAGTGCTCCGTCACTCTCACAGGGAAGAAATTCCCCCTCACGCTCAGGCGGAACTGCCTGTGCTTCAATTTCTGCCCATTGCCTCTTGTCCTGTCACACGGGACAACTGAAAAGAGTTTGTCCCTGTCCGCTTGACACCCTCCCTTCAGGTACTTATGAAATCCATTTAGCACAATCTCTCCAAATTCAGTGATGAACACCAGATAATCAATCTAATCTCAGTTTCAGAGTAATTTGATTCACAAAAATCACTCAAAATATCAATAATTTATTTTAGTGTCGACAGCTGCCTTTCATGTTATCATAATGGCTGAATGTAGTTTCTGCCCATAATTCCTTGGAATCCCATTCTGGACTCCTGGAATCAGGAATAATATTTATTTGAATAACGAAATAGGCAGAGTATCTCACAGAAAGGCACGTGAAGAGTAACACAGAAGRGTTAAAGATATCTGTGCTCACATTACCTGGAAAACTTAGTCTGGAAATTGCAAATTTCCTGAAGCTACATGAGATTTTTCTTCTTTAGACTACATTTTATCTGTGGTGGAAAGTTCTTTAAGATTGGCTGATTTAAATAAGTAGCTTAATCAAAACAAYGGTTCTGGCTGTTTGGAATTTTGGGAACTTGTGGTTGTGAAGATCTGATCCTTAAGTTTAATTCCTAGTGGTTTCTAACTGGTGAAGGGAGAAAACCTTTAAAATATAATCTGTAAAGACACTGTTAAAACCCTTCTGCATAAAAGCAGATATTTGTGCAATGGAGTTTATTTGAAAGGGCTCCTTAGGAGAAAGGTTTTGTTCTGCAGAGCAGTGTTGGTAAATGATTCTCATAAAGTGAGAACATTAAAAGTCCTCTTTTTAGAGAAAAGAAACAGAAGATCACCTATCTGGTGCCAATTTACTACCTAGTGGGAAGAGCAAACCTCAAAATGAACATTTTTTTGCATACTAGAAAAATTACAGAGTAGCTCCATCTCCTAATAATTCATAGTAACATCTAATTAGAAAGAGTGTAATTTTTCTTCTGTTTGCATTAGTGCAGTTTTTCTAAATCTATACCAGATGTCATTGTGCAATTGCTAAAAACTTGCATATCCATAAAGGGACTGCAGAGCCTGTTTAAGTTTTCCTAGTTTTAGGGTTATGTATATAATGTTCCTGTAGCTTAACTTAGACCGTTCTCTAAATTGCTAGAAATTCAGCAGTGAATTTGCTCTTGCTGAGCTGCAAGACAGAGTTATCACGTAGAGTGAAATTATCAAATCTTAATCTCATTCAGAGAGGGAACAGACATGTGATTTTGCATATGAGATTATCCTCAGGTCACTCTGCCAGGAAAAAGGGAGGAAGGAATGTTATTGTGAAAACATTCCTCTTTCCATGGCCGTTTCATTATTACTTCTTCAAAAAAGTGCTGGCTGCTCAGCCAAACAGAGGCAACTTGACAAAAGAAAAAAAGAAAAGAGAAAAGAGAACTTAAAAAAGGGTGGGCTGGGGTCTTGCARTAGAGATAGTATTCAAAATTTTAGCGTACATCCACCAGCTTGACCAGTTCTTCAGCTGTTTCCTGAAGACTTGTTCACTGCCTCAAACAGACCTACAGTATTCATTAATTGATTAAAAAAAAAAACACACACACACATTCTCACAAGCCCGTGGTCCTGYTAGAAGTGCCCCAGCCTGCAGGGCTCTGGGATCAAAATGTTTCCTCTGTCAGTGTTTGACTGCACAGGAGAGAAATGTTTCTCTCAGATGGCAGGCTGAATGGTACAGTGCCCAAATTCTTTCCCATCAGGAAACATTTGAAGATGACCGTGCCCAAAGGATGTCAGAGGAAAGAGGGGAGAGAAGCAAAGAGAAATGACAGAATACAAATTGCAAAGGGAAGAATAATGAGAGGAAGAGGGATGAAACCCAGGAGGCCCCAAAACACCTCAGAAGACAGCGAGCCTTTAGGAGTTTTTCTGTGGCTTGAGCTGTGAAGTTAAGGTGGAAAAGCAAGAAGAAAGATAGGGAAGGAAAGAGAGAATATGCATGAGAAGTGAAATGACAATTGAAAAGAAACCTGTGTAGAAAAGAAACTAGCAAGGAAAACAATCTGGAGATAATGAAGAAGACAGAATATATGGGAGACAGGCAAAGAGCTAGAAAAGGAAGGGTAGCAGATGGGTAGCTTTGCTGAGGCAACATGTGTGCCTTCACACCAGCCTGCCTCTTAAGCGAACTGAAGGTCTTCATCAGTCTTCTCCAAAAGTTGGAAATCTTTGGTTTCGCTAATGCACACAGATGTCTCCCAAAGATGTTGTTGATATACTAGCTTTTTGAAGTTCTATTATCCTGAAGTTTGGCCAAAAAAAGCCTTTATATATATATATATATATATACACACACTATCTTCTTAGTGTCCTTTGTCTAGGCTTCACACACAGCTTCATAATATTAACTATCTGACAACAGCTTGTTATACATTACAGTACAAAGATTTTATTGCTATGGGTTAGGAATATTCACATTATTCATATATAGCAAGGGCATAACTGTACTGAGCAAAGAATTTTAAATAAGTATCAATAAAGCAACATATCATCCTGAATTTTGCTGTGCTGTATTTCAGAGACATTTGTACAACCTCAGGGAGTTTCAGTTCTACCAGCAGTAAGACATGCGTTTGCTCTTCTGCATCTAAACAATATATTCCTGCATTGTCAGATCCTCAGAATTCTTTATTAGGAGAGACTAAAATATGTCTGGAAAGTCTTTTATACACTTGAAGCCAAATAGTTAAACCGTCATGAATCTATGTACATCTCTTGACACTCATATTCTAGACATATCAGACAGACATCAGGCAGATATTTCTGACCTAGTAAAAGGCAGAGTGACTTCATACTGAAGCTATAACTATGCCTTTATTAGCTTACTTTCTTTAAAATAAGTTGGGTTTTTTATGGATATTGGCAAAAAGAATTATTCTGCAATAATGATAGTTTCTTCAATTAAAAAAAAAAAAGAAAGAAAAAGCTACCAAAAAATTATTCTGCATGCAGAGTAATTTTGCTTCCAAACAGCTTTGTAAAGCATGCTTAGCACGCAAATGTTGGCTCTGATTTTGATCTCAGCATGGAAACCAGCCAGTGCTCCATATTCTAAAATTGTAATTAGATTCTTTCTTTTAGACATTTTTAATACTTCAGATACATCCATCCTATTGTAAAAATTATTTTAATTTACCTTGGTTTTCAGTGGTGAATGATTAGAGCTTTCTGCTCTCAAGAGTAGGCCATAGGTAGCATAAAAAAGCAGCTGTAGCATGTGAAAGATTTTCAGTCAGCACAGCCATATTAAATTCAACATCACTCTGACGGCCTCACTAGTCAGGGTCTAGCCACATGTGATAGCTCACATTTTATAATCTATCTATCTTGTATTCCATTACTAATGAGGAAGGAAATGGGCGTTCTTAAACAAGTGATGTTTCAAGATAAAATGCTCTAAGCTCACACAACTTAATAAGCAGCTTGTTCAGAGATCGGTGGATCAGAGACCACTATCAAAGACTCTGCTCCAGGAGGTTAGCGTTGGCTTGCAAGTCTCAGTTCTACTATGGGATTTAATAGTCTGAAATGTGAATTAAATAGCTTAGGTAGAATTTAGATTCATAACACAAAATCTGAGCTAGGACTCTAAGAGATTAACAAAATATTCCTGATAAGCAAGCTTAGTGAATATTCTGTGATTTTTCCCTTAAATGTATAAAACTTGGGTATGACTCCAAGTTCTAGACTTAAGAGCAGAAGAACAAAATATCAGAAACTGGGTTTTAGACTAGGATTTTTGTGCATTTTCAATTGAGCATTATTAACCAAAAATGGGTTCATTATTTGAAGCTTTAGAAGTGTTAAAAAAATCTTTGTTTAAACTATGCATTTGTGCTTCAGAGGTTTAGTTAGTCAGCMTTCTTCTCCAAGGTAAGAGTTATGATCGGCAAACAACTACTTCCGTTACACTAATCCATGCTTTTCAGACTGCCTTGTTCTTCTTATCAAAGTGGATACGTCCCTGAAAAGGTAAGAATGAGACAAAAGGTGTCTGCATCCTGCAACGTGGAAAATTACTTCAGGTTTCATCTTGTTCTGTGCAAAGGCAAATGATGCGCTATCTTCATCTCTGAGAGAGAAAAAATATTACTGTTGCTGCTAAGAAGTGCAGAGAGGTAAAGTATCACTCAAGTGTCACTGTGTTTACTGGGATTCGTGGCCTCATAAAACGAGATGACGTGATGGAATATTTTGCAAGTCATTAAATGTGTTCCCAAGGATGTGAGACTGCTCTCTGCTTCTACTTATTCTTGATGTTAGTCATTTTTCTGTAAATATTTTACCAATGACTATATAATCTAAGCACAGGAATCAGTCTTTGACAGAGGAGAGCCACTGCTGGCGTAGCATCCACCAGCATTATTGGCTTGTGCTGTGCGGGCTGATGCAGAACGTGAGTTTTGGTGGCACCGCTCTGCCACGAGGTGGGAGCGTRCTGTCAGGCGTAGCCGTCTGCGGGGCCATGATCGAGTGGCTGTCCTGGCATCCGGCCCCCCACACCCCGAGCAGGCTGGCAGGGAGGTGTGAGGAGGGCTGCCTGGCTTTTGCCTGAACTATCTGTACTGTTAGCTTCTTGCTCTCACAAAGACTTAATTTCAGCAGAGAGTGCTTTCAAATAATTAGCAGTAAATTTCCTCCTTGTAACAACTGAAATTTAATCTAAGCAAGAGCCAGCAGACTCACTTCCCCTGTCCCTGAAAGCCACTGTCAGGCTCAGATAAGATGCTGTTCTCCTCAGATGCTCGCTGAGAGCAGAGCTGAAGCTGGAAACTTTGCTGCTGCGCTCTGTGAGCAACGCCGAACGTCAGCTCAGCCRCAGAGGCGTCTGTCTCGCCAAGCTCACCAGGAGCACTGCAGGATTTCTCTCTCTGTTTCTCTGTGTGTGTATAAAGCTCATGATGCTAACTGCTCAGTTTACAGTTGTTTTCTCCGTTCCACCCCACCTGAAGGTCACTGAATTTCTAAGATACAGTATGGGTGAGTGCTGCACCTCAGTGCAGCCATCAARTCTTACAAGTTCAAGCACCTGGGTTTGTAGGGCCCACGCTAGGCAAAGAGAGGTTTAGTTTCACATTTGGAGGGGTCCCACATTGAGAGATCCAGCACAGACCTAGCTCCTTAGCTTGCTGGTGGTGTCTCAGTCGAGGTCGCTGTAAAGCCCAGCAGGAATGCAAACAGCTTGCACGTACCTGGGGGTCGCTCTGAAGCCCAGCAATGCTAATCTGAGTAACAGTCATCAGTATTTTGCTTGTGTTCTTTCTTTATTCTCGCAATAAAGATTTTTTTCCTAAATACATTGTTAAAAGAATTTGAAGTTGTCCTTGAAAATAGGGAGAATTGAGTATTATTTATGGAGTAGGAAAAGGAAAAAGGAAAATGGGGCTTTCCTTGGCCTTCACTGTTCTGTTCTTCACCCTTTTTCTTATCATGRCGTGTTGTTGTTCAGACTTACCCCAGCATCTCAGCTTTTAGCTAGCTCTAATTATGGCTTTAATCAGTGTTTGCAACACATGCAACCATCAAATTCTTATTTATATGCATAAAAGTCATTCCAGTTCATTACCAAGTCAGACTTGAGGTTAGCAATCTACTATAGTTGGGTTCAAACTTTTGACACAGGCTATTATTTTACTAAACATGTAGATGTTTAGTAATTAATTTGTGGCATATTAAAGGAAAGAATAATACAACAACATCACAAATGAAGTCTCTGGAGTATTGCTTTTTTCAACTTAATACAATCTTAAATAGCAACTCTTAATCAAATCATTCATCCAAACTCCTAAGTTCAGCACCTCATCAACAAGAGGCATTTATACCACCTGAGCCATTTATACCACCGTTTATGCCATGAAACATGGCATTTCTTTTTCAGGTAGGTGAATAATAAAAACTGTCCCTCTGGCTGGGTGCAGCAATGGCTAATCAAAGGGAAGGCAAGCTGTGCTTTACTATCACTATTGCTGAGCACAGGGATCAGAACATGTTCCCACACTGCAGAAATAGGATCAGCAGTTGCCTAAAGGGGAACTCTCAGGAGTATGTGTAAGTAAACATCCTGCAGAACTACTTCTTTTTAACATCTTTTTCACAGTAAGCTTTTAGAACGTATTTTTGCTGTGAAAATGGAAAGCTAATACAGACTATCTTTAAACAGCTGGAAGGAAGATATCAGGCTTATGAGTCTTTTGGGTTCTTTTTTTTTAAAGAAACTGGCATTATCAAGTAATTTTTTATTTGTTTATTTATTTGCTTTTAATTCTATGTAAGTAGAGATACCATTAGGCAGGTGGACGTTCCTAAGTTTTATGGCAGTCTACTAAATTACTTCTAATATCTTGAATATAAACAGCAATAACATATGCTTAAAAATGCCTCAGGATCAACACATGCTCAAGAACTTGTGCCAGTTCAGATGGCATGTGCAGTTGGACTCTAAAGCAAGGAATAAATTCTGAAATCTACCAAGAAATGCAAAAAGATAATTATTTGCTTTATCAATAGTCTTTGACAGAAACCCTACCGTTTAGCTGTGCAGATAAACTATGTGCAAATAAATCCTTGAAAACAAAACAGTATAACAAAAGAAAATGAACTTGTTTACCAGGCAAAGTATTCAGTGTTCAGTTCAAACAAAGGCTCCTGTGACTTGTCTAAAGTCTGGAATAGAGCTGACACTGTTATTATCATGTATGTAAAGCAGCAATCTAGCATATTCTGAGATTTCTTAATCATCTAGTCTCCACTAGAGTTACAGTGATTGATAATCTGATATTGATTTTTCGGTTTATCTTCTCCCATGACAAGTAGAGTTACACTGCTGAAAAAGTGGTTAAAAAAAAAAAAAAGGCAGGTTAAGCTCCATATATCCTTCCAACAAGACAGAGAAGATGATACAAACAACTGCTAATGTGCTGCTGGTACACTACAAATTCAACAGCATRTACTAGGCCAGATAAATCTATTTAAGCCCACCTCAGTGAGGCTTGCTTACCAAAGTAATCCCTTCTTGCTCCAACTGGTTAAATTCAAGTCAATTGAAGTCCTCTAAGGAAGTCTTTCATCTATTTTATGTGCTTTGGGAAAAAAAAATCATAACATATAAACAGCATCATAATTTCTAGCAGAGCAAAAAGGTGACTGRGATGCCTTATATAATAGATAGAATTTCATAAAAAAGAAAATATGAATTATACAATGACCTGAAAATAAGGTACTGTTTAAATTAGCTTTAAAGTAGAGCCCTACTGAAGGCTGCAGATGACTACTGTCAGCGCTAGGTGCTGCTGTGTTGTACAGGGTGCTCTACAGGGAATGCAATGRTCTGTCATCTGAACTATAAAACCAGTTTATAGTTTCAGTTAAATTAATTTATGGCTGTGATCAAATCTGTTAATTGGTCAGCATGGAATATAAAGAACAGAAACAGCTCTGCACTTATGAGTCACAATTATCAGAGAGCATTTAATTTTAGTGTTATTATAAGTATAAAATTATTCACTAACCACAAAGTTAAAGTTATAACAATATGAGAATCCTTATTCAAATAGATCCCAAAAGCATGCTAGAAATATATCATTTTGATTGCACAGACTATGARGCATGCAGTACATTAATGCAAATATAGTATGTCTAGATTTGTCATTATTCAGCTCATTTTTTCAGGCCTAAGTTACAATCATTTGCCTAAATATGCAATTTTATACCTTCACTGTACTTCTATTGGTTTACATAGAATCGATGTGTTAAAACCAAGGCTATTGAATTACTGTAATTTAGCTTAACTTTTTTTTTTCTAAAAGGCTGTTGTTGAAATTATCTAAAGTATACAAGTGATTTTGGAGCTTTGACTTGTTTTTAGATATACTTTGCATGTTGAGACATAAGCAGAATTAGATGCGTAACTCCAGAATGGATATCATGAATACATCTACTTAATCCAGGGAGTGGGAACAAGCCAGGGCAGTAGAAACACCTCCTCCCAGCCAAGGGCGTGCAGCCTTGGGTGTCCTCATGCTCTCTCCGAGGCCTGAGGACTCTGGAGGTCCTCGGGGTTTCAGGCTGCAGTAGACCTGCTGGTTTCTATAGAAGTGCACGTACAGAAAAAACAGTCTATAACATGAAATTTTAATAAGGAACGTCTCACTGATGAGCTGAAAAGACAAGTTCTGTTATTTGAAGGTCAGGTACCCATTGCTAACAGGAAATACAGAGCTCACTTTATTTTTCCTTCTAAACTGGAGGACAGTCTACAGTCATCCCATGGGTAGAGCGGAGCCACGCACGCACACACGCACGCACGCACGCACACACTCTCCCTCTCTCCAGAAGTTTAGCATTGTATTTGAATGGTGTTGACACTCCCAGCCCTGTTCCTAGGCACTGACGTCAGTTCTGGGTTGACAATAAAAAGGCTCAGAAAGCACAGAATTAAAATCAAACTGCATGGTTACTTTGATCGTGTAATTTAGCTTGGCTTTATTCATAACGCTTTTGACTATCTTTTACCATTGTTGTGACATTGATTTTGGACATTATTCTTCCTGGAAAGTGTGATTATCCTGCCTATGTGTTCTTTTGGTTCAGTGGGCAGATAAAATCAAAAACATTAAAAACAAATTCAGGTGTCTTATGGAACAAAATGCTCAAATTTCGTTTTCAAGTATTGTTTTCTGTATAAAAGTTTCTGAATTCTGAGGCATTCTTATATAGGCAAATAATCTTTATTTGTTTCACCAGTTTTGTGAAAGGATGTTAAAGTCATAAGGCATAAGTTCTAMTAGAGCGTAATCAACCCAGAGGCTGCTCTCTGTATTGTGCTTCTACAACTACAGCTGTATACAACTACAGAGATATTCSGGAAAAATGTCTTAATACGCATCCATGAGCGTAAGGTAAGCTCCTTCTGGTAAAGAAATGTGGACAGGTGATATAACGTTARTAGTGTGGGCTGTGGACAGCTTTGATGATTGACTGCGGTTCTGCCTTCATTCTGTCGTGTAATAATTCATATATTTTGATTTCAGCTCCAGATATTAAAAAATATTTCAAAGCTTCTAAGTTGCATGCATTTTTTGCAGCATTGTTTCAGTTTGTAGTCTAAAATATATGCACAGAAGCATGAATCTTGCCTTCTCAGACATTCTGTAAATATGAAGTGTCAGCACAGTATGAGATAAACACACTCTCTTCCCCACTRTGGTGAAGAAGGGAAATGGAGATGACTTCTTGTGGTACTGTGGCACAGTAAAAAAAAAAGCCAGCAGAAAAGTAAATCTTCAAATATTTCATGCAGTTCATACCAGGGTATAGCAAACACATGCTCCTACATTACAGGAGACCCCCAATGGTGAGTGTAAACCCACYGCAATGATTGACCTTCTGGAAGCATGGATGGGTGCAGCGAGGTGTTTTTACCAGCCAGTTTTGCAGAGTATGAGGTAAGTGATTACAGTGCACTGCAGAAGGGTGCTGGCGGAGAGATGGGGAAGAGGCAAAAGGGAAAAAGACCAACGAGTGAGAAGGAGTCTGAGCACTGACTGTGCAATCCCTAGTCAGAAGGAGTTTCTGCTATAGCCTACAGACTCTAGTTTCATGACTATGGTCAAGGTTTCTGTYTCTTCCCTCAATTCCTTGTCTGCTACATAGAAAGAGAAAATGATAAAGAGAAAAGGCAAGYGAGAAATATAAATGACTTTCCCCTTAAGTAGTTTATAATCAGATTTAAAGATTCTGCACTCATTTTCTGCATAGTAGGCCAAAATTACAGGAGCATCTCTACAGTGTAGCTGTTTCTCACAGCTATTCTTAGACCATAAATATTCCCCAAAATAAATATGTAAGACTTTCAAGCCCTCACTGTGAAAACAGCACTATGTATCACACACATATGAGTAAAATTCTCTTCTCCCTTCATTTTCCTTTCTATTGCAGAGAAAGATGCATCAAAAAAAAAGACAGATACAGCAGGTGGATGGCATTATCTTCACCACCAGCCTCTCACCTGYGCTCCTTCTCCCTTGTATAAAATCCTAAATGTGGGCTTTGTAAGGAAGAATAGGTGTGATCTTGTTAGCAGAATGGGAATGGGATAGTCTTGGAGGTGAGTGGCATACCTCTGTGATTTTTGCTTTGTCTTGTTTTTTGTTATCTTTGATCTACACTTTAATATCTGGGAGCGGGCATTTCCACTTGATGTCTGAAKCAGACTATAAGTAAAAAAAGGAGTAAAAGGCTGTTATGTATTGCTATTTGCATTTGCAGTGTGGTGTGTAAATAATRAAGCAGTGCCTATGGGAAAACAAACAGAATTATGAAAAACACTGTGCAAATTACCATGAAAAAAAGAGATTCAAATTAACTTTCCAAGGAATCWGACAAGCTGACTTGGGACTTCTGGGCTTTAGTTCACCAAGTTTAAAGAAGAAAATTTTTTTATGAATTCTAATGCATTTTTCAATGGAGTTCATGATCAACAAAGTTTCACTATTCTTTTTTATACGGTATGTGGGAACAGATGTTTACTTAGCTGTTTTGCAGATGCTATTGTCCTTTTATATAAATTGTYTTAAAAAGAATGGCGAAGTTGATGGTCTGCTTGTGCTGGTGTGTCAGCATACTCCAACAGATAACAAAAAGAATGGTCTGTCTTTGATGGAGGTAAATAAATTCTTAYGTCTGCTTACACTTGAAGAAATCTTTGATTAAGAAAACTCTTCGAAAGAGACTAGGACAGAGAATTCATGGAGATGAGCATGTGCTGCTGTCTCTCTGTGGAGTTCTAAGGCAAAGTAAATACTAATATTAGCAAAAGTATTATCTTCCTGATGTGGTACTCCAGCACCTATAACACAGTCATAGCTTGCATCYGTAAGATAACTCTCAGCAAACAGAAGTTAGCCCTTGTTCTAGAGAAAACAGAAATAAAACTGAAAAAATAATTAAACTGTGTGATATTTATTAGTATGTTGATATAGTCTTTGTTATTGTAAGGTGTGTGGTCTATTTTACAATTCATATCAACATTAATTCCCTAAACAACTATTTTTAAAGGTCCTCCTAGGATAGAGTTACAGTATTGTGGGAAAAAAACAGCTTAATCTGAAAGGTTAAAAGATGATCCAGGGCTACATTTTCAGCAGCACTCAACATTTAACATCTTTGCAATTTCACTGTCTTACTCTAAATGTTACAGTTTAAGAACAGGCAAAGCCTTAAATCTGACATAAAACTACCACTGGATTGCACTCTAATACTGAACACTTCTTTCAGGAGTGCCCTTCAGCCAGYCAGCCATTTTGACTGAGAGCAAGGTGCAGAAATGAGTGGAGTACTCCACAACTTTAATTTCAAGGGCATGGTTCACTTTTTTGTGCTATAATACAAAGATTAATGGTGCTATCAAGCATAAAAACTGAAAAATACAGAACTGACTTTCCTCCTAGGCTTGTATGCTTTGGACTTCAGAACTGGTTCTGCTCAGGCTGTGAAACACCGAAGCACTCGCTTCCTTGTGATGGGGACTATGATGACGAGACAATTTTGCATTCCTACCGTTTGTATTTGCAGGCAACGCTTGCACCCTGTTGTAGATGGGCTGGGGAGGGGAAGGGATACAGAATTCAGCTAGGACTAATGTGTAGGCAGCTTCCGTCTTTGAATGAGTTGACACACTGAAGTTCTGCTTGTTCTTGCTGTGGTCAGGATAACATATATATCACTGATTCAGTTCTGGGCCTCTGCTTTCAAATATGGAGATGATTTGCCTGGCAAATAAATTGTGTAGGAGCTTGTAATTTGGCTGKGAAGTGCAAATTGTCTTTGTTTCAGTAAGGTATAGGCCCTCAGCAATAACTTCACTGGCTTTTGAATCAGATCTCTACTTCAGTAGTCAATTTYAGAACTAATTTTTAATTTTTAGAAAGTCACTCAAGAACTGTGGTTGTGACAACTTTAGGATCACTTCAGATGATATTCAGTAAAAATATATCCATTCACAGTGTTAAGTTTGATCCTTTGTGTGAAGATTTCCCTTTTTATTTTCAAAGAGCACTTTTGACTGTGTGGGTTCAAGCTCTCCAAGTGAACAAATGCAAAGTGTACAACACTTCAACCATAGCAAGCTACTATGTGTGAAATGTTGAAGAAAATCAGCTATTTCAGAATGCTAATCTGCTGAAGATGTTTAAACAATTTAAGTGTGAGCGCCATTCAGAAATTTGCATAAATGTTTGAATAAAGAAATACAGCCTATTACCAGACCTACAAATGGTTGAGAGGGAAATATAATCAACATCTTCATAAGCAATTATTCTTTAGTGCTATTTAATTTTTACTTACTAATAACCAGAAATTATCCCAGTCACAGCCTATTAAAGTCACAAGCAAATATATAATAAATAGCTACATGTTTTAAAAAGTCATTTCCTTAGAATAATTTATAATGGAATTCATCAGGCAATCCACTGATTAATTATCACATAATTTACTATTTCTAGATGATACAGCTGTCATTGAGAAGAGACATCTCAGGATAATTAACTTTTGATTATATGGCACAGTAGTTCCTGTGGACATCTTGCTATGTCTTTGAAAACTGCTGTGTGGCTACCTGGGACTTGCTCTACTTAAAGCAGGAGTGTGTGATGACGGCTGCCTTCCTGGCTCCTGATCACTCCTATTCTCTGGAACTGTGGCTCCAAAAACACTTTATTTGATAGCCAGATATTCAATTAATTCAAAACGCTACAATTTTTGCGTTAATATAAGAGCAGTCAGTCTTGCTGTATGTGTGTTTCCCCCTTCCTCACTCCCAACTTGAGAGATTTCAGTAGGAATATTTATTCTGTTTTTAAATAGTTCTCTCCAGGCATTTTCCTTTAAGACAGCTGAGACCTGCAACTTTTGGTTCTTATGTTGTACCATCCATCATCCTACGCAATCTTGTGCCTGCCAGCTTCTGCCACTGTGACAGATGTGCTCCTTCTCCTCGTCCTTACTGTGAGCACTGAGCAGAGAGGTAGGAGATGCAAAGTGCGAGCTGGTGTAACAGTTACTTCTACGGTAAACTCCTACTGCTGCTACAGCATCTGCTCTTATATGCAAATAGGATAAAATCTTGTATTTTCCAGTTTAAATTGTAAATTATTCTTGGATTTCTCTATGGAGAACAGAAGTACAGCTGTGATGATATCACTGAATTAAGTGATAGTGGGTTACGCCTGATCAGGGCTTGTGAAGTAATTTACTTTCAGGCATTTATCTTAAACTTAGAAAAAACACTGTCATTGATTGCAACATCTTTTATCTCTAGTATGCAGAATATTGCTTGTTTTATGACAGTGCATAGATACTAACTCGCAAATCAAATTGAGTTGCGACAGACCCAAAGTATTACAGTCTCATTAGATAAAGTAGATGTAGGAGGACTATTACAGAATTGCTGGGGTTGGAAGATGCTGCTGGAGATAATCTAGTCCAATCCTGCTGCCCAAGCAGAGTCAGCTAGAGCAGGTTGCCTCTTGTTCTGTCRCTGGGCACCACTGAGAAGAGTTTGGCCTAATTCTTTTGACATCCTTCCATCAGGTATTTATACACATTGATCTCCCTCAGTGAACCTTACCTTCTCCACTCTCCCAGCCTCTCATCATATGAGAGCCTCATGATTAAATCTTTTAATCATCTTAGTGGCCCTTTGCTGACCTTAGTCTGGTAGATCCATGTCTGCCTTGTACTGGGGAGTCCAGAATTGGACCCAATGCTCCAGATATGGCCTTCTCAGTGCAGAGTAGAGGAGAAGGATCATCTCACTTGACCCACTGGCAATGCTCTCTGTGATGTAACCCAGGATGTTCTTGGCCTTTTTTGCCATGAGAGCACACTGCTGGCATTTGTCCACCAGGCCCCTCTAGCCCTTGTCTGCAAAGCTGCTCTCCAGCAGGTCAGCCCCCAGCCTGTACTGGTGCCTCGAATTATTCCTCTCCAGGTGCAGGACTTTGCATTTCCTTTGAGCTTCATAAGGTTTCTCTTTAMCCCTCTCTCCAGCCTGTTGAGATTCCTCTGAATAGTTGTGCAAYCATGTGGTGTCAGTGGCTTTTCTGTCTTTTTGTCTGCAAACTTGCTGAGGGACTTCCCTTAGTTTACAGAAGGAAGATCAAGGCATACTCATCACTCATTCAAATCCTCTTTCCAGAARTAAACCAGAGCTGTAAGTCCCAGATTTTAAACAGTATTTGTTCTTAACAAACTCTGCCATTCAGTTAACTTGAGCATCCTTTAACATCTGCTGTTAGCTCTACAAATGCATGAATTCCCAGAACAGAGTACTTCTGGAAAAACTGATTCTTCCATGAAGCAAGGGTTCAGACATTCTGAAATCTTCTCATCCCTGAGGTGCACTTGAAATGGAGACTCCTGCCCTTTCCTTGCCAGTTGGACAAGTCCTTTAGCTATGCTGCGAGTGCACCTAAACACCACAAGTCTGGTGTGTACCTTTTTCSCTAGGAAGACCCAGTGACCTGTGGAATAGCCTGGCTGTGGAGCAGCMAAACATACCACATCTAGAAGACCCAAAAGTAACTTGAATCCTTGGTTTTTTGCATCTGCCCTGTTGTAGGTGATCTTGTTGTTTTGCTTTAGTACAGATAGAAACTCTGCAGCCCAGTGGATGTGAGTTATTTGTGAYGTGGGAGCAGAACAGTTTGCAGGTTAGGGTTTTCATGGGTTATATGTGCCAAATCCTGACCTGAGTAGCATTTGAACCCTAGTTAATCCCAAGTGACTTCACATGTTTGAGTCCTGGGTAACACATACTCTCATCTTTTATAGATGAGTCTCAGATATCTAACTCTAAAAGATGGCTTTTGGGGTAGGATCTCAAGCTGAAGGGGACATCTTGAAGAGAGAGAGAAGGACTTACCATTGAACCACTACCTTGAACTGTTTCTCTTCCTTTTCAGTTCACTCAAGCTTGCCCATGTGTAAGAAAGTGATTGTTCAATCACTGAAATGTCATCTTGCAAGGATAATGAATACTACTGAAAATAGATCTGTGAGCTAGGTCAAACAGCTTATGCCACTTGATCATTCAAATTGCTTTTTATAAATGTGGCAGCCAGGCTGGCAAAAATTCAGCAGGGTGATTGGTGTGTGGATTTATTCCACAAGTGTGAATAAACTCATAGTTAGTGAATGTKTGTTCACTCAGAAAGGAGAGACTTCAAAGTGACAGGAAAAAGATGCCTTCATATATTCAAGGAATTTTTAGGGTCAGGATTTGAGACTTGTTGTCTTTTATGGTAGCCATTCTTTCACAAACCTAAGCAGGGAGTATTCTTTTAAAACCAAGGAGTAGCTCCTATAGCCACTCACGCTGTCAASGTCTTTATTTCTGGAACTGGCTAGAAGAGCTGCTCATAGAATAGCTTGGGGTGAGATGTGCTGCATGTGGAGGACATCTAGTCCAGCCTCCTGCTCAAAGCTGAATGAACATCAAAGCTGAATCATAGGTTAAACCCAATATAATTAATATATTGGATAATATTAATTGTGTATTATGTTCATATTGTTGTCTCCAGATTGGGTTCTTTTACCTGGTATGCAAGCAAGCAATAGACCCACAGGGTCAAGATATTATTTATTTCATTTCTGCACAGAGATGGGTTCTGTAGTAGATCTGCAAAGCTAGCACACCTTCTCCTTTTCTTGTTCTTTATATATACACTTTTCCAGGGGGTACCTCCTACAGTTTTTCTATTGGTTACAGTTTTATTGCATCAAATCTGTTCTGTGCTTGTGCTTTGACATTCTTAATCAACATAAGAAGTGGAGAGAAAGGTGGTAACATCATTTAATGCCTCCCTATTCAGTTAGGGGAGTGTAACTTAATAAGCCTTAAAGAAMTTACAGGTCACTCTGGTTTATTCTGCTGTCTCTGTCTTGTCATCTCGTGTCCCTTAAGGAGCTGTAGCTTCCTCAGGACTATTTGGCTGGAACTGGTTGTCCTTCGTGTTACTGTTTTACAATATCCTCTTTCCCTTGTTGATTAACTATTTTCAGGACTTCCATAGCATTGTTGCAATAATCCTCCCCCCCCCCTTTGAGGTTTGATAATATCACTTATCTAGTAAGTCTCACTTAACTTCAGTTGTTCCCATCACTTTAGTTCCTGTTGAAAGGACTTCTAACTTTCTGTARCCTTTTGTCCTACCCTATTTCCTGAAGGTGGTTTAGAGTTAACTAACATCACTTGATGGGTGCTAGATGTCAAAGACTGTACGAGCGTGCTTTTAACTATCCAGGTAGGATACAAAATATGACCATTATCATAATTAAGTTTTATAGCAGACTTCGAATCCATCTTGTTACTGAAATTCCTAGGCTGTGTAGGATTTTATTTATCCATTTGCTTCCAATATTTCTCAAGTCTCTACTGCTTTTTGCTACGTGCCTCATTCTGTCTAGCTGTTTATCCAAATTTTCTGTTACTTTTGATTAGCTGTTGTACACACATTCCTTTCTTCAGATTTAGATATCCATATACTCCATGTTCACACAGCAAAAGTAAATCCAAAGGTAACTTATTCTGCAATGACATTTTTGAAGTTGCCTGTAGTTGCAAATTTAACTCTTGCATCCCCAGCCTGGTGGTATTTGCTGAGGCTTCCATCTGTAAAGTAAGATTATGTAAAATGAGTCACATAATGGCTTTTTCCAAAGGCATGTATAAGCTGCAAAATGAGGTTAGCTGTAACAATCGGCATGCAAACAGAATTAATGATGTCCTCATTTTCCACCTTAACTAATATTTATTCTTATAAATCAATCCTATTATAAATAATAATGGTATCAGACTGCAAAATAACACCAATAACCCCTGAGGGCAGTCTAATTCAATGTAAGAGTTCAATTTCCCAAGAACAATTCTTTAATTTGGGGACTTCTGTATCCTTATCATGAGACACCCTGTGGGTGTGGCAGTCCACAAGTCATTCAAAGGTGCCTTCTTTATTTGGGCATAGTGGGTCCAGGAACTTATTCCCTCCACCTTCACTGCAGTATGAGTTGTCAGAAGCACCAGGCAAGGTCTTTTTTTTCTTTCTTTTTTTTTTCAGTGATTCTTCCTTCTGTGTCCAAACATAAACCAGATCCCCAGGCTTGAAGTCATGCATGAGGGAGTTTGATGGGAGGAGAGTACATTGATTAAGGTACCTGTGTAAAGATGTTAATATCCAAGATAGTGATGAAATGCATGTAAGAGGAAGAAATGCATGTAAGAGGAAGAAACACTGAAAGTGCTTATTGACTTTGTCCTCCTAGTCCCTTAATTGGGTGAGGTTTCCCATAAAGTATTTCAAAAGGGCTTACTCCCTCTTTTATTCCTGGCCCTTGGTAATACATCTATCCATACAAAATGGGTTTTCTGGCACAGTTTTGAAGTGTGCCTTTTAAGAGTTTGATTCTTTCTGCCTTACTGCTACACTGGGGTCTCCATGGGGTGTGTAGCTCTTTCCTGCTGTGTCCATAGAGGATGGTCTGGGTGTCTTGTCAGCAGATTCGRCAGACCTCATGGCCTCAGAAGAGCTCTCCCTGTGCTGCTGTCCCAAGGTGGCACTTGTGTACCTCTCCTTGAACCACAGGCTCCTCTCTCTGCCTCTCCCCCYGCTACTCACTCTCTGGGGAAGGTGCAAACTCTGCCCTCTTCCAGCAAAGCCCACCTGGACACACTACTCAACTTTAAGGAGCTCTAAAGAGCAGGGAACATCATAGGAGGGTATAATAGAAAGAAGAAGATAAAATCAGAAGTTCTGCTGTATCTGAGTAAACTGATGCTCTCTGTCATGGGATCCTGCTGCAAAGTCTGAGTTACTGTGGGATTCCTCAGGTGATCTTTCTCCACTGATGAAACTAACAGATCATTAGTGTCTTAACTCACTAAAAGTTAGAATTTATTCATGTGAGAACCTTCTGCTTCTCCCAACTCAATTTCCTCAAGACTTTTTGAGGAACCAAGGTGACTGCATCAACCGGAATTCCTTTGTCAATACACCTGTTGACATCTTCAGAAATTCAGATGTGTGGCATACCAGCATGACTTCTCATTAGAAAAGCTGTATCTTCTCTTCAATATAACACTTTTCCATGTGCCACCAATTCAGTTCCCATAGAGCAAACCACTTAACTCAGTACAAGGACCAGAGTTCATTTTAAAATAAAAATAAAGGAAAGTTAGGTGGGCTTTTTTTTTTTTGGTACTTGGGCACTTTTAAGTAAGAAATCCTACACCACACTTATTACTTTAGAAGGAACTGAAGCATAAAGTAGTTTAAGTTTTGGATAAATGTCCTCTGATCTCAAWTTGTTTCATAACCTCTTCTGAACTTCATTTGAGTATGGCCCCTTTGAGGTGCCTTTCATTGGTGCAGGGGAAGGGTGGCAGAGATGCTTCTGCGTTTTACCTATTTGCTCTGGCCTTATCTTCTCTGAGAACTTTTTGTGCCTTGCCCATTTATTTTTGCCCTGATGGTTCTGTAAAAGGATTTATTATTACTTTTTATGCCTTTGCTAAGTTGTTCCTTTAACTCTTTGGCCTGCCTTGCTGTGTTTCTACATTTAACCTGCCAGAGCACATTCTTTATTTTCATTTGAACATGCCATCAACTTTTTAAAGGTCACCTTCTCACTTCTAAAACCTCATCTAAAACATATGTTACTGATCAAAGCAAAGGCTCAGTGGCTTAAAGGTAAAGCACTGGTTGGTGAAGGTTTTGACATTAACAAGAGACCCAGGCAGGGTGGGAAGGCTGTGGAGCGGGCAGTAAGCAAGCCTCCACAGGACCAAGAATGCACTACAGAAGCTTCTCTTGGCTTCTCTCWGTGCCAGTTGCTGTCTGGAAAAGGGACCTGGAAATGTGAACAAGCTGCTGTTGCCCTGACCATAGTGGGAACAGATGAGAATTTGTAAATAGCRGAGCTGCATCAAAAGTCCATTTTTCAGTTTTTCCTCTGAATGGACTAACTTGAAGACCCTCAAAGCAAGGTTATTGACTTGAGTTGAAAAGGAAAATATTAAAATTGAGTGGCACTGGTACAATAGCTGGATATGYACTTTTAAAGCAGAGTACATTTTTAAAAAAGAAAAGCACAAGTAGTTGCAGAACATGGATGCTGATAGAAAACAAATATTGTAATATAATTCCAACAATATTCCTTTTTTCCTCTTTATTCCAAAGTCTAGCAGGAATAGGTAAGAGTAAGATTTATTTCATGGAACAAAGTGTATGACTTTGTGTACTTTATGTATAAGAAATTGCTTTCTCTGTGAACAAAAGTGCTTGGTGTGAAATGGTGCCTGCACCTACAGCATCTACAGATACAAGACTGTAGTTAGAAGCATGTAATATAACATCAGGACTTTGAACTCGTGTATTTTGAAAGCTTGGAAATGCATTTAGATATACTTAGTGCAGAATCAACATTGCCTGACTTAAAAAGTCAGAGCAATTGGCCATAGCTCTCTACAAACATGGGTTACGATCTTGGTCTATTACAGCCAATTATTTCAGCAAATGATTTCTCCGTGAGCACCAATTGGCTTAGAAACATTCCATAGCTGTGTTGCAGTATAGGGTTTTATTTCCCTGCCATAACTCCCTGTGCTATTCCAGCTTCAGGTTGGCCTATAAAAGCCATTTTAGTGTATTGTTAGGTGCGATGGGATTTACATAGATTTGATAAATCCCCTTACAATAGTACCTGAGTGATAATTAAATAAGCTTTTTCCAATTGCCTTCACTTATTGTTTGAGAACTAGCTTCAGCCTTTTATGGAGTACTACTGAAAGTAGACAAAACTTTCTGGAATTGCAGCAGTGGCATAAGGTGGTAGCCCTACTCTCAAAGGGCCATACAGTTATAATTGTGCTATTTTCAACCACTGTGAAGCCATTCCCTTTATGGTTCTACTCCTCACAGCTCCTTACTGAATTTAACACTTTACAAACAAGATCTGCTGTTTGTTTGTATGGTGAGAGGAATAAAACAATGAAAAAATGCTGATGGGCAGCTGGTGGTCCAAAAATTCTTTTAGTTTCTTCTGTGGTAACTGTGTGGCACTAGTTCTCCATTAAATATGTGGTGTTACCTTCTCCTTGTGGCTGGAGGGATTATGTAGGTCAGTAAGGAGCTGTGGACACTTAAGTGTGGTGTGATACCTCTGCTCTGCAGCCCTTACTATGTACATTAGCAGTGTAATGCTAAACTCTTTCTTTTTTGGCAATTGATGTAACAAAGCTCAGTGTGAAACCTTATGCAAAGAGAAAGTGATGCTTGCTTTTAGCGAAACTGATCTCACTCACTTGCACTCTTTCTCATAGATGTCACCACTAACTCACAATTAACAAGCTGTGTGCCTGCATGGTCTGACCAGGATAAGTGATACTGGTTATGGGATCCTCATCTCTCTTGGGCTCTTCTGGATTGAGGACAATAGACTCCTTTTTGGAAGGGTCTCTTATGTCCCTTAGGTGCGGATGCTGTTTAGGATTCTGTCTCATTCTTCTGCATCATCTTCATAACCTTTAGGCAAAACTTGTTTGTTTCTTTTATTTGCCCTACCTGTTCTTCTTGTCACCTGATCATTAGGCTGGTTTACTCTTCTCCCTATCTGAATGAAATCACACACGTGGTGGTCTGTAGTAATTAATGTATATGACTGTCTTTCATGCCTATATTTCCATTCATACTTCATTCATACTAAACTTTCTGTTACAAATCTCTATAATCTAACACCTATTTCTCAGAAGGCTAGGCAGAACTGAAGAAATGTAGGACCACCCAAACCTTCCTGAAGGAGGAGTCCAGAGGAACAAGGTAAAAAAAGCTTAAGTCATTTGATTAAGAACTTCTACCAGCCAAAGCATGGATTTACTTGAGGAGCTAAGACTCAATTTATTTTCTCTGTATTACTACTCGCAGTAAATCTCTCTGACTTAGGGCAAGACAGCCTGTTAGGCAACAACATATCCTCTGTGCTAGAGCAATGATGGCAACATGAGAGTGAGAACTGTAAGAAATGTGGGAACAAAACCATATCTAAATATGTTTAATATACTTAAAGGGCCAACCCATGCAGAACAGATTAGAGTAAGGCAATTTTGTTTTATAGTTCATTAATAGAAATTCTGAACATCAATCTTACCTCCATTTGGTTATGAACAAGTTGGGAATTGAGGGGTTAATTGAGTATTACGTCTGATTTAAAGCCACCATTCTGAAARGAGTCCAGCAAGAAAAGCTGCTTCCAAAGTACCCAGCATTCTTAGGATAACTTGGAATCACAAGATCTTATTTCTCCCTAAACCGTAAAGAAACATCCAAACTCTTAGTGAATTACTTCTTAAAACAATACTCTGAGTTCTTTTAAGATCTGGAAGAGCTAAGGACAAAGTAAGAATCTTAGATTTAACAGACCTTTGTCTCATTGATCACTTGTTTCATCCTATAAGATAAGAAACAGTTTTTGGAAAGAGTTCTGACAACTGCCTTTGCTTCCTGTTTGCTCTCCAGTAGGCTCCAAATGCGAGAGGCTGAGCTCGCAATCACTGCCTTGTGACTGCTATTTCTCTCATCCCTTTCCCTAGCATTCCCCTCTCTAGGGAAACTCTTTGTTAATCATTCTGAGATCTTTCTTGAAAGCCAAGAATTCTGACTGGAAACCTGCACCTGGCTATTCACTTGAATGTTGGAGGAGATGAGGAAACAGAACCTATCCATCCGTTACTAGCTGTTCTGTATCCTGGACACGTTTTTCCCTTTTGATATATTGCCTTTGACAGATATGATTGTCCAAAAGGCTGATTTGGCTGGTCCGTCTTCTCTTTTTTCCCAGAGATATCAAGCCACAACTAGACTCCAACACATCTGTCCAAGGCTGTACTACTGAATACTTTTATCTATTTTCCTAGTAATTTTGTTAGTCTACACTAAAGAATATTCTTTGTTATCCTTGCTGGTGCTGCTGCCTGTAACGCAAATCTCTTCTGCTAGCAGAGCTACAATCAGTTAAGTCTTAGCATGTATGAATAAGGGGCGCAAATAGGTTCTATCAGAGTACTTTTAAAAATATCTATTTGCCAAATATTAGTTCAGATGATCTGTAACTCAGTGATTGAATGCTGCAGAGCTATTCCACCTTGCTCTGCTTTTCCTGGTGTCTGAAAAGTTCACACAAATACCTAATGTTCCTGTTTTTGAATTAACTTGGCTGCCACAGAACCCACAGCTGCATGGTCTCCTTCCCCYGGGAAGCTCTTGGAAGCTCCTGTCAGATGAGATATCAAACCTCAATTCTGACCCAGTCTGGCAGTTTTGTTTCTGAAGAATGGCTTTTACAATTCTGGAATGTTTTAATTATATTTGGTTCTAGTGCAAATTTGTTTTTTGCCTAGTTCAAAATGTTGATTTCTCCATTCTTCCCACCCCCACCCTTGAATGAAGGTTGAGCGAATACAGATTCAGGTGGGACACTGAAGTGCTGGAATGCTACATTTATATGTAAAGATATCCACCACTGTTGGGGTATGTGTTAATAAACTTCAAAATTTAATGCTATTGGGGACTGCTGTCACACTTGGAGAGCCAAAGGACACAAGGGTCTTCAACAGAAAACATTAAAGGAGTGCCTTGAAACATCTGAGATCATAGTTGCCTGAATATATCTTTATGGAGCTTGACAGCAGATTCTCTTCATACAAAAACAAAGCCCTGTTCATTTTCATTGAAGCACTTATCTAGTTATTTTGCAATTCTTGTCACTTCTCTCCCCAGTCTGTTTTTTTTTTTTTTTTTTTAAAAAAAAAAAAAAAAAAAAAAAGTCTTAATCTACATGCTTCCTTTGCTCTGAGGAGAGAGAACTTGCTTGCTTTATTTGAAGGAAAATATCCAGAATACTTATGTGCAAGGGATTTCTTCTTACTGTGGAGGAGAAACACAAATTATCGCTCCAGATGACCAATGCAGAGGAAAGCTTTTTCATGCTTGCACATGGTACTCTGAAGCAGTTTCTCTGCCCAGGAGAGATGTGGTTTGATTTAGGGGCACACCTCAATGTAGGAAAGAATTAGATCCCCCATCTAATAGGGCACTGAACTGCTGTGTTATATTGCTGAAACGTCCTTAACAAATGCTGGTGAAATGGACTGAGTGCCTTTGTGTAGAGGAGGAAAATAACTTATAGCCAATAACTAACAACTGTGAGTCCTTTGCTTCTCAGCACTTCCACTATCCAAATTTACTTGCCAAATAACTGCTATGAATAATACTAGGTCTGTAGTTTTTCCAGTAATTTCCAGTAATAAAAAGACTCCAATTTTGAACACTTATTAAATACAAAGGTTGCATGGCAATCACATTCTCTGGTTACACATAATTTTTACAAATAGGCTTCCCAATTCAAGGGTTTCTGATTACGAAGTTTATCTTATCCAACTTGTCTGCTTTAAAGTAAATATGTAACATCTGCTCCCTCTCTAGTTTGTAGTCAGGAACGTTCCTGGCTTGCTGYAGCCTTCGCAGGCTCTCTGAGGAGTACCAGCACTGCCAAACAAAAAGCAGTAAACACTTGGAGAGAGTATTCTTTAGAAATGTTTAACTACATTTGATCATCTCACTTCTAACTAAAGATACCATTGGTGGATGTAAGCTGATAGGTAATTAACCACGAGGGAAAGGATGCTGAAATGATAACTGAATATTTCACTTCAAGTACAAAATCAATACTAATGTAGCCTGAGCAAAATTAGCATTTTTCTTGCACTGTGGCAGAGGAGAGTCAGTTGCTTTTGTTTCATCATATGTGTTTTCTGTGCTTTAAAAAAAAGAGGGAACACAAGCTGAGTGCTGCGATCGTGTAACACTGAGACCCGATGATGGAGCAGTTTCCCGTAGGCTGTAACCCAAAGGGCTGTAGTACCCCCTAAAGATAAGGTCCCTCTGAAGAGGTAACTTCTCTGTTATTGCAGTCTCAAAGCAAAGGATCTCCTCATGTAAAGCTGCATAGTACTGAAGCAGCTGTGACTGGTGAGTTATGCCACCAGTGGCTTAAAACTAAACGTTAATGATTTTTTTTTCAAGTAAATGTGCAAATCAACCTAAAACCTCACACGCTGCCATGTATGTGTCAAACAGATGAGAATACATTTTGCCTGAAGTCTGTAGTTTTAAAATAAATCAGGTCTGTTTTTACGTGGCATTTTTGCTGTGGCTTTACTTCCATGGGYTCAAATAGGCTTCTTTCCATACCCAGCAAACTCCTACAAACCTTCCAGTCTGTGCACTAGTGATTAAAATATCTACAGTATGATAAAATGTGATCTCATATCCTATTTGAGTGTCCAAGCTAAATTAGAGGCAATTAGGACTAATTTGGTTGCTTCCTGAGATCATAAATGTGCAGATGAAAGCTCTGATTAGAGAGYGTAGCTTTATTTGATTTTTTGGCTTTGAATGGCTAATGTGTTCTTACCTTTGAAGATCTGAATTACTAAAATGACAGCAAAATAATAAAAACATCAAAGCTGAATTGATTTTAAAAAATAAATGGATGAATTGAAGTGAAGAGGTAGAGAAGGTTTTTTTTTTTTTAAGAACTGGCAACAAGTAGGGGTATTTCAAAATACCTCAGTATCAAACCCTTTGTAACTATAGTCTGTTGCATTAAAATATACGAAATAGAAGAAGGTTCCTAARTTCCAGGACCTTGCTCCTGTGAAGTGAGCAAGCAAAGTAACTTTCAGTTTCTAACATGGCTCTCCTGTAACCTAATGGGAACTTCCTTCTAATCCTATGTTCCTGAGATGAATAGGATTTTCTCAGGGAAGCTTTCAGACTTGCTTTTTCTGCACTCTAGACTTCATGGCTGTTGGTCTTTGAGACTTTGTCTTCAGCAAACAAAACTGAGATGTAATACTTCAGTCTCCCTTTGAATGCAATTTTACACTTGGGGTGGCTGATTGAAATCTTCACTGTCGTGCTTCTCAGCTAGGTTATTCACATGCATACAGATGCATACATATATATACATTTGGGTGTGTGACGTTAAAGGAATGTCATTGTGCTCTCTCTCAGTTAAATGGCCTCTTTCTGCATACTGAGCAGTTTGGTTGTGTAAGGAGAAAGCACTCTGTTGTTGTTGTTGTTTGTTTTTAAAGCAGGTTTACAGAAGTGTCCCAACCCTTAGATYTCCAGGTCTCCTCAAAGAACTGCTGACCTTGCTCAGAAAGGTTTGACTTGTCTTGCAAATTTCAAACCTGTCTGTCACCTTTGCCCAAGAGGACTGACAGATGTAAAACAGGAATGAAAAAYGGGAAGATACTCTGGTCTCAGAATGCTGTAGGCATCCAGCAACAGCATATGTCTTTGTCTAGAGAAATTAAAAGGTACATATAATTTATTAGGCAAAATAAAAATGATTTAATAGCTCAAGCATTGATTTACTAGGTTTGTCATTTGGGAGGCTTTAGGTCTCAGCCCTGGTGCAACCTGTGTGCTGTGTGGAGCCATGCCACCTTTTTTAGAGGGCTCTGGTTTGATACATGTKTTCCTTTTTCATCGAAACACAGCTGAAGGTGGTGAGACTGGTGCCGGTTCTTCTAGAGTGGTTATTATTTGTTGCCCAGAAATCTACCTCTGCCTAAGTAGGTTCAAGCCTCTTGTTAGACTTTGTATTTGAGTATTATCAGCTTGACTGGTTTGAGAATATTTTCCACCTATCCTGTCGAATTCAGGTCATTGTGAAGACAAGAATGTATGRTTAGGCCTGGAAGATAAGTGCTGAAATCAGGTTTTCTGTTTCTAGGCAAATTCTAAAATCCAATATTGCTAAAAACATGTTCAGCTTAAGTTTCCTCATTAGAAGATAATCCAGTGTCCTTAATGCCAGTCATCCAGGCCTTGCAAAAGTCATATTCTTTAGATATTYGGGTTATGTTTTCTAGAATTCTAAAGAATTTTTCCATTGCTGGAAAAAAATGCACAAATTATTGCTGATAACAAAAGCGCACCTTATATGATCTTTGCAACAGCTGTGCATTCAATTCAAGGTAATTAGCAGAAAGTAACGATAAGCAATAACTTCATCTCACTGTCAGACTCACTGCCCTTTTCCATTTGAGGTAAATGAGGGGACAATCCAAAGCCTATTTTTTATCACTACTAAAATTCAGAAGCCATTGCCCAAAGACTAGCCTGCCTGGCCAAAAACTGTAAAGCAGGCTCTTTTAGGGGGGTGGTTGTAAATTCAGGGGCTGAAGACTAATTAAGTAGGAATTACATGAGCGAATAGCCACAGAAGTACCACTGGAATAGCCAGAAGGCGGTAAAGACTGACCTGAGCAAACTTGCTAGCCTCTTCTGACTGGGAACRTAAGTGGAGGCAATGAAAAGGCTTCAGAGCTGCAGTGCTTCCTTTGCCTGTTTAGGTAAGCTCAGAGGTTTTCAGACTTCTGTGGGGTATTTTGGTTTTCTTTTTTTTTTCCTGTGCTTTCAATAAGTGAGTAATATCAAACTGTAGGAATAATGAGGTCGTTCTGGTTTTGCTTCAAAATGGGAAGTTATAAAATAAAAACATAAGGAAACTAATTAAAATGGCTTGGTCTCAGTTTGGCCAAGCCTTGATGCTTTGTCTGAGCTGGTTTAGGTAGTTATCACATGTGGAGCCTCCAGATCTTTTTTTTTTTTTTTTTTAAGTGAATTTCTACATAAACCATATGTTGGATACACATAATTAATAGGCTTCACTTCTAGATTGTTACTGAATTTCAAGTACCTTGATCAGGAGTTTCCCAGAGTACTTGGCTATCAGTCATAAAGTTTTTGGTAGTGTTGTTATTGACTGTATTGCCACCTAGGAACACCAAAAATTATCTGTATTATGTGTCTGCATTACATGAGAAATAATTCACCAGCGGAAAAAGACAAATGGAGTTACTGAATGAAAGTGTGTTTTCTACCCTYATGTCCCTCAAAATCCAATTTCCCCATCATCTGTAGGAAGCAGCATCTACCCTGAAGCATTTGTTCCTACTAGATTAAAATGAAAGAGTAAYGAGGAAGGAAACAAAAATAACACCAAATAGCTATGGAGGAATAGGATAGGAGTGTGATATCTACATTACAGACAGAGTAGAAAATACCTATCTTTTTAACTAGTCTAAGGGCTTTGAACATGCTTAGGACTTTTTTTTTTCTCTGAGGTGCAATTTAATCTGTGTCATGGTGCCTGCCTAGTAATTAGTGCATCRCAAGAGTTAAACACAGAGGCAAGAAAGTATGCAAGACTCAAGTTCTCTTGATGTCATTGGGATGATGTACAAGACTTAGATTAATCTATCCCAGAATTAGGTAGCAAATAGAAATAAGGGAATGTTAGAGCTAACTTGCTTCTTTCTTGACCCCCAAACATCACTCATTTGATACTGAAAGTATATAAGGAATTATTATTATTTTTTTAATTAAAGATGACCATAGACAGTTTGACTATCTTATCTTTGCAGTGCCATTGAGAAGTCCGTACGGATTATTGGGGATACTTGAATTGCCAGATGACTTCAGTCAGCTCTAGGGAGATCCTTAATGCAAAAGATAATGTGAATGCTCCCACCAGCTTGCCTGCTGTTTTCTGCTGGTGATGTAAAAAACTGTGTGTGTGTGCATGCAGTTCGTCTTATAGCATGCATGTAGACTACCAATTTTGAACTGTTTTTGTGAATTTCAAATATGTCTTCTGAGGGTGAGGAAGCTTGGAAGGAATGAGATCATTTTGCGTAATAAATCCCCAGTATGCTTYTCTTCTGTCCTAGAACCCACAGGAGAAAAATTTCATGGAAGGTGACTTTATAATTTACATTCCTATTGTCAGAGTTGGAAATGGAAGCACAGACATATCATGAGAAATGGCTTGTTCATTTTAAATGAGAAAAGGAAAAGAAGCATTTCAGATATAACTACCTGGAAAACAAATTYGAGACTTGTTAAACCAACCAAAATTAGAGAGGGTGAATCCTGAGGTAAGGAGGAAAGAAAACTTGCGTATGATATATTCTTTACTTCTATACATAATGTTTGTGTAATACCACAGGTGTTAAATTAGCCACAGGAGGGCTCTCCAGTTCTTCACTTTAAGAAGCAATGAAAACTGTAAGGAAAAAAACAAATTTWTATTCCAACAAGAATATTGGGTGCACTGCCCTGGTTCATAGCGCATTGTCTGCTTGCAAGTAAACATTGTTTAAAATGTGGCATTTGCACAACAACTACATGCTCCACTTCTTCATACAAAAATAGTCATTAAAATATTGTCACAAGATCAACTAGTTCTTGACCAAGCAGGCAGGAGGGAGGAATCCAAGCTATAAAGAATTTCTGATATGACTGAGCACTGAGAATGGGCTGGTGTTTACTCATCAGAGAATGGTAATTACATATGGACATTTGTATTTCTGGCCTTCTGCCCACACAAGGATTAACCGCATGTTGACATCTGGAACCATGTAGCCTCTGAGGATGTTGTGGCTAAGCAACAGCCTGTTATAGGAAGCCTGAGGAAGAAACTCTGCATGTTGGCAGCTCCTAGARGATTTCTACTGTGAGAGGCAGGAGGTCCCCCAGGGGAGCTGGTARCAACTCACTGAAGAATCTGATTGCCTCACAGTCACATAGTTAGTCCCACARGAGCCTTAGGAAGTGGGCAAAATCTAGTTTTACAATGGAGAACGGAGCAGCCAGATTCAAAGAGATTAATGCACCCAAGTGCACCCAAAACTATGATCCAGACCTTTTCCCAGTTCCTTTCCCGGCAGCTGTCTGGTCCTGACATCACCCAAATTCACTAGGGGTGATTTTTTTGCTTCATTTTCTGCCTGAAATTCAGAAATGCTGCAGGCTGTGCAAATGTCTGTAACGGCCTCTGCCTGGAAAGGAAGGCTCTAAAAAATAAGCAGAGTGGCTCTCTGACTTTCAGAAGGGATTTTTCAAACCTGGTTGTGTACTTTTTCAGTGGTATACATGACCTTAGGGTCAGAGAAAATCTTTTGCTCTGTTTAACTGTATAGGCATCAATATTTGGTTCCTTATAAAAAGCGGTCACACATTTGCTGTTTGAGAGTTGTGGATTATAATTTTTGTCTTTCGCTGTAGCCCAGTAGTTAAGGCACTTGACTGTGAAAGTGGGAGAATCTAGTTCAYTTCTGTGTCTCTCAGCTCTCTTCCCTAATGAGATGCCCTAATGCCAGGTAAGTTTTGTTCTTGCTGATTTTTGAATCTTGACAGGGCATTTCTTTATTCTTGAAACTCTATTCAACAACATAAGATTTCAAAGATAAGCAAGAACTTACTACCATAGGCAGAGGTTAGAGCACTCCYTTAGGGTTCAGATTAAAGTCCCCTTTGGTACTCTCTGCTTTGTTAGAGGCTGTAAAATTGCATGATGTTTTTGCCTCCCACTGRTTTCAAACAGGAACACTGGTCAGTTTTCCAAAAGATCTCTAATAGGCTCTTCCCTCATTAGAAGACTGATTTCTTGCTCCTGACCAGGGAAAGAGGCGTTTGGTCAGCTATCGGACCTTTGGAGAGGTGAGCAGCCCATATGCGCTCCTGTGTTTCATTATACTGTTGGCTGGGTTCAGGAGGCTCCCTGCCAGTGCCTTTCTTGGATCACTATCTTTTGGAGACTTCTGGTTTCTCTCGTCTCGTACAAGAATGCTAGGTGCCAAACTCTGGGTTTAGATTTTGCTTTGACGCACTATTGAACGTAGTTTAGGTTTTGAAGCTTTTAGGTCTTTTACTGGATCAAGTGATTATCATATGGGCAAAGCATTAATGTTGTAAGGCACTGCATCTGTTTTCTAGCCAGTTACCTAAGCTCTGGCTCACCCTCCCCTCTCTTGATCTTCTCCTTCTTTCACATCTTTGCTCTGCTAGCCAGAACAAGAATCAAGCCACTTGTATTACAGCACACTTCAACTCCTTACTTCCCCTAAAGACTGTGGTCTGTCACATGTCTTCTCTTCTTAATGCTTCTTCCAAGAAAAAGAGTTCATAGGAGGACTGTTTAGTGTGTTAAATGCAAGCCACCTCAATGGTTTCCAAATACTGCTGAAAGACTTTTTCTCGTAATCTTGTCATCAGAAAACGTCTGGATCAAAAAGATACAGACTCTAGATCTTCTCATTCAATCTGCTTGTCAGGTAGCATAATTTTCGCTTGTCGCTTGAGGTTGGGTTAGTCATTATCTCCCCATTTCCTTGTCAATGCCTGTATATTTGAAGTGCCAGTACTTCAAAGTGCTTGCTTTCCATAGCTGTTTTATTTGCATTTGCCAAGGCTTTCAATCATCTTTCGTCTGTCTTTTCAGTTTCTGGTTTGCCATGAGATTGTAGTTTATTGTAGTAAATATCCAACTCCTCTTCTGTGTCTCTTATAATGCATTCATTTTTAGCTTGTTTTTCATGATGTTACTTTCCTTCTTCCTAGTTATTCAGCTCAGGTTCATCATCAGTATTACTCCTCAGAAGTAATCAGGCTTGGTCATATTCATATTGCCCAAGCCTGATTACTTCTGAGGAGTAATTGTACTCCATTACTCCAGTCAGTAATGGAGACTGTGGAGGGAAAAAAGGGAGGAGAAGGAGAAACCAGAAATGCTCCCTGCCTTATCTGAAAGGAGTAGGGAGTAGTTTCCTTTGACACTGCTGTTCTAACTTCAGGACCTAACTAATATCATTTGCTCCAAAGTATTCCTCTGGTGCAATTTCAGACTCAGTCAAAACAATCATTGCCACTTGTATACTTTTCTTAGTCTGTTAATCTAGTTAGAGGCTATTTCTCTACATTGGAGAAGGCTGCAGTCTTCAAATGACTCCACGATAGGTGAGGAGTTCTGTGGATTTCACTGATGAAGAATAGTTACTTTCTAACATTCCASTAAGTGGAGTCTAATTTTGACATTCAAGCTGTTTTTTGAGTACTACAATAAAAATATCTGCAATTCTTCCTTAGTTTARCATAGACTGCTGCTTTTATTTTCAGTGCTGCATGACATTCTGGCTGGCTGAATAACCTGAGGTCCACTGAGCCTTTGGTGTTCACATAATTTATCTGCTATTTGTGATATGCCACACAAACACTTGTTTCCTTCTGCATCAGCCACTTACGCACAAAACTGTAGGAGAATAAGCCAGAAAGAAAGCTTGGCAAGCYATATAGTCTGATGCTCAGCCACAGCATTCCTAACTGTCTCTTAAAGACTTCCCATGACGGAGATCCCAATCCTGTCAAAGCCACTTGTTCCAATTCTTTAGTGTTCTAAAAAGTCTTTCTGGAGTTTACTTAGCTCTTGTTTCACCTCAGGTCAATAATTCCTTGTCCTATCTGTTATGAATATGGAGAACAGGCTGCTCCATTGTTCTTTGTCAGCCTGTGTCAGCCTTTTATATAYTTGAAGACTATTATCATGTTCCCTTCTCGATCTTTTCTTTAGAAAGAAAAGATCCTGCTTCTTTACAGAGCAAAGTGAAACATTCACTTCTTAGGTTAGTACCCCTCTTTCTTCTCTCAGGCCTTTTTCGTAAACTTGATCATGTCGACTTGAACGTGAATTCGTTCAGCTAGTGGTCTGGTGTCATCCATAGGAAACCTATGCTTAGCTACCTCTTGCACAACTGATTAGATCTATTTACCTGCAATAACTTGCACTGATTTTCATCCTGGCTTTTCATGGATATTTTGAATTCTAAATTTGTCCTTCAGCATACTCCAGTCCCTTCTGGATTTGTCATCTACAAATATGATAAGCAGACCATCTGCTGCTCATCCCATCTGACTCTTACTGTCTGAAAGCCTCATTATCTATAATATTGTCATCATCGCACACATAGTTTACTGTCTGTAGAATAYGGCTAAAGTGAATATGAGGAAGAACTTTACTGTGATGGAGCACTGGCACAGGTTGCCCAGAGAGGTTGTGGAGTCTCCTTCTCTGGAGATCTTCAAGGCCTGCCTGGATGCAACCCTGTCTAACATGCTCTAGGTGACTCTGCTTGAGCAGAGGGGGTTAGACTAGATGATCTCCAGAGGTCCCTTCCAACCTTACCGATTCTGYGAAAGCGCAAATGATTTGGCTGTATTGCTTTTGATAGCTGTAACTATCAAATCGTACAAGCTCAAACCTTGGTCTTTGGACCTGCTTCTGTTACCTTGTCTGCTATAAGTCTTAGCTGTTCCAGAACCAGAGCCTGTACAAATTCGTATTTTAGAATCTGCTGTTCTGCTCTCCTCTAGGTGAAAGGAGAGCTCTGAACACATCTAGCTAAGGAGAAGAGTGAAGGGACTCTGGAGTCCTTGGCCTTATTCCCAGCTCTGCCTCATATTCCTCAGCTTCCTGATCCGCTATAAAAACCCAATAATTTTTCAGGTCTTAATAAGCACATGTGAGGCAATGAGGCTCTCTGATATTAGCCCACAAAGTAATTACATTACATTATTATATGATACTGTTGTAGGTCCTGGCTAGCAATAAGCGTAGGATTGACCTGACTAAACGTCTAGAAAATCTCCCTTTATTAGATAGTCAGTGTGATTCATCTTTTTCTAAATCAGACAACTAGACATATGATGATTTGCACCCTAAATGTAGCTGTTTTTCACTATTGACAATAAAGGGAACCCCTCTCAGCCACAGCTGTCTAAACTGGAGTTGCCTGAAGTTAGGTAAGGTAATTCTTGTCTGAAAGACAGACAATTTAACTTGCGCAGAGCTAACTGAGCAAGCCAATGTAATAAATACACTCAAACATCCCCTCCAGAAAACAATCAGGCAAACAAAACAACCTGTCGTATGATTCCAGATGAGTTTCTATATTCTGTCAGGTGGAAGCCTAAACTCACTTGGATAGATCTAGGAAGATGCAAATTTGTTAGCCCTGAGAAATAAACTGCAAAGAGCTGGGCTGAGGGAGATGGACTGARAAGATATTGGAAATTGTTATTCAGTCTGTGGATTGCCAAGGGGAGGCTTTCAGGTCTCTCAGCAGTGGGAGCACAGCAACCACCATTCCCATGTTCTTGGAGACATGCTTGTAATGTGATATCAGGTACTTTAGTCTACGCTGATTCGAACCTTTCGTTGTTTCATTTTTTGAAACGTGACAAGTTTCATATTTCCCGCATGAATATTACATGTGCCTTAGAAATTATTTATCACCAGTGTACTTGAATTCAGAACCAGCTGCAGAAATGTCCACTACTCAGAGGCAGTTTTACTTGTAGTAAATTCAGGTTAAAAATGCATTTTGTCTGTTTATTGCCTCTCAAAAAACACAAGGAAAATATGATAAACGGCATCATTAGGATCTAACTATAATATAAAAATACCTAAAATTTGATTAGTTGTTAAGTGTGTGCAAGTAATCAAAAGGACAGATACCAAAAACAAAGACTTGCTCTGTATCTCCATATTGCTTTTTGACTCTTATATTAGTATGGATGTTCATGAGGATAAGACAGTAAGCAATTTAGAGGCAAAGAAACAACTTGTAAGCTTCCTGTCCTTAAGCTGAGTCTGTCTTGTGACCAGTCTCTTGAGGGGGAGAGTAAGGAACAAGCTGCTCAAGGAAAAAAAAAAAAAAAAAAAAA
>NW_028186579.1:1825117-1861764 GCF_003343005.1 Rhea americana
AAATCTGTCTGTTTAGATTGACCATCGTTCTGCCAAGATCAGCAAGTAATGTGTCAGACTGAGGACAGCAGATCTATAGTGCTGCAGCAATTCTACATTGTTCTAAAATCATCAAGGGCTTCAAAATAGTGCCTGGGGAAAACTCCCTGCATAAGAGAGTATCCATAAATTTTTTTTCTTCCAGCCTCCAACTAAGTAGATGGTTACTTAGTGGTGAGAGCACAAGGGAAAAGAGAACCATAGGCATTGCAGAGCAGTGTTCTGGGGCTCTGAGGTTGTAYAAGACCATGGGAAACAAAGTATTATGCAGGCTCCTGAAATGGTTGTAGATGATGCTTAGAAAACACTATAAAAGTTCTGGTTATTATWATTTAAATATAGCTTTATGGCTTTTCTGAGTCTTCAGAGAAAAAGATTCAGGAACAAAATTAATAGCTTTGGCTGCTTGTTTCATATAAGTAAATGAAAGGAACCATTTGTTCCATATTTTTCCTGAAGAGGACTTATTTTAGGACACTTAAATTCTATTGGGATGTGGTTGTTTACAAAAATACCACTATCAAAGCATTGTCCATTATTTAAAGCTGTAAAACCACTTCTATTCTGTTTCTGTAGATTCCTAATACATTAATCTCTGGGCAAAATACTTATGGTTGGTGTCAACCTGAAGATTTCTGGGGAAAAATGGTGCATTCAAAACTGCCAGGCAGTGGAAAAGAGCACAACTTCTCCAAGTGAGAAAAATGATCTCACAGTTTGGAGGAGACGTATGAAGAGCTGAAAGGCTTAATTCCAGGATGGCTCTAGTTTTTACAGTTAAGTCCTACACAGCCAAGGAAAGATGCAGTGCACTTTCAGTAGCTTGAGTGTCTGCTTATAGAAATACATAAATATACATGTGTGATAGCATGATATTTTGAAAAATGTGTGCTGTCCTSTACTATGTGTTGTTTTTAAAGAAGCCACATCAGATGAAGGTCCATACAGCAACTGAGGATCTCAGTTTTGCCAGCTGGTGATATCTCTGGCCTCAGTCTGGTAGAATGCTCTCTCCACAGCAAAGAGGCTCACAGTCCTTCAGTAAAGATGAGAAATGTCCTGAGAGACTGGAGGAGAGAAATAACCATAGCCAGCTATGGGGAAAATACAGCTTCTGAATGGAAGCTGAAAAAAATTGCTGCTGTTTAGGCAAGATAAGAGAARTTAAAGAAGGTCAATTGAAAAATCCCTCTGTAAAGAGAAAAAGAATAATAGAGTCACAGAATAATTCAGCTTGGAATGGGCCATCAGGAGGTCTTCAGTCCAACCTCACGCTTAAAGCTGGGACAGTGCTGAACTCGAACCGGGTTGTTCAGGGTTTTGTCCAGTCAGGTCCTGAAAACCTCCAAGAATGAAGAGTCTGCAACCTCTTCCAGAGCATAACGATCCTCATCACAACTTTTTTCCTCATGCCAGAACCTCCCCTATTCCAATTCACGACCGTTGTCTCCCATTCTCCTGCCACGCACCTCAGTAAGGAGACTGGCTGTGTCTTCCCAGTAACATTGTCTTGGATATTTGAACACTGCTATTAAGTCCCCTTTAAGCTTTAAGTTCTTTCCACGGGAGAAAAAGTAATGGGTCTAAATTACCAGAGGGAGGTTTAGATGAGACAGAAGGAGAAGCCACAGTAGTGAGCACAGAGAGGTTTGGGAATGCAGTGCCAGGAATCCTGAGTCATCTCTGTCACTGGAAGCTGTTGAGAATAAATCAGGTAAATGCCTTTACGAGTATCCTTCCACAGGGTGGAAGTGCCAAGGGATGAACTCAACCTTCCCTTAAGATGCCTTCCAGCCTTATTTTCTGCTGCTTTGATTCTGTGCTAGAAGAGCATGTGAATACAAGCTTTAGTGCCAGCTTAGAGTCACAGGGCTCAGTAATTGGCAAGGTTGAGCCCTAACTGCATAATAAATTTCAGCACTTATTAATATTTCAGAAAGTTATGAATGCCTGAAAATCACTAGGGAAAGGCAGTTATAATGGAAATCATTTTGCAGCCTCAGTTATTGCAGTGCTAGCAGCTGTCCACTCTGCTTACATCTAGTCACCTGAGATAAAATGAATAAATTTTATATAAAGGTCAAAAAATAGGTCAGCTAATAATGAACCTTTAAAAAGCTCTGTCACCTCTACTATAGCTGACCTTCATTCTTTGTATTTAAAAAAACCTTCAAGTTAATATTACTTGTCCAGGCAGCTACGTGGAGCAGATTGCTACTGATACTATCTCCATCCTGTGGATAAGCAAACTGGGGCTGGGGAAGGTTGTTAAGCATGATGTTATTCAAACAAGAACTAAAGTTTAGGCTTGTTTGCTCTCGTGCTCTTCCAAAACATGCTAGAATGCAAAATTTCCCCCATGAATCAGAGAAGCAAATTGCTCAGACCTCGTTGCCTGTTAGATTTTTCTAGGTTTATGCACAAAAACACTTGAAGGACCCCACATTAATGGCCACTTCTGGAAATTTTACCTTTCAGTTACTCTGTAGGAGAACAATCAACATGGGTAGATAGGAATTAATAGGTACACCAGCCCTGAGCTGTCTAATACATCATTTATAACACTTTGCACTGGGTAGTCTATGCATATGTCTGAAGTAGCATGAAAGCAACATGCAATGAAAGATGAGCCAGGCATAGCCCTGCATGTCTTCAGACAGAAAAGAATCCTTTCTGACCTATTCAGTATAATATATTGTTCTTGCACTCTATTTTTGAAATCCTTTGCCTTTCTTTTCACCATCTCTGTTGTATTCTCACAAAGAAACATGTTCCTTTCCAACAAGCTTTTGATACCTAGCGGAAGGGCAGCTACTTATTCTCTGTGCTCGTTTCTCTTGTGCCGCTGCAACCCAGTGATTGGCTAGGGACCATTTCACTCCCATTCTAGTTCAACAGTTAGTGATAGACTGGGTACACAGGGARTCCTTTAACCATCTAGTTACAGTTTTTAGATTTTTGGAAGCTGGGTCAAAATGTTCTCTTTTTCAGTTCAAGGCTATGTTATTTAAACTCCATCTACTATGCACCATTCATTCACAGCTCTGCTGCTCAAAACTCAGCAGTGACTCTTCTGTGGTAAGTGAACACCTTCTTTTTCAGTTTGTGTCCAGACCAGAACCTAAAGTAAAAACCTCATTAAGCAGAATCCACTGTGCAGGCGAGTCATTTACTTAACAGTTTGCTGGTATGAAGTGGAAACCACATTGTAAAGCTGAAGCTTGTAATGTCATCTGAGAGAATGGGCCATGAAGGAGAAAGTGTGGTGATGGAGACAGTTTGGAAATCATGTTTATATCAGTGTTTGAGGGTTTCTCAACAAAGTCTGAGTTTGGGAGGGGAGCCKGGAAGGCAAGTTGATTGAAAATGTTAGTTTTTCAAGTGAAAATGAAAATTTTTGTGTAAAACTGTTTAGTTAAATGTCATTTTGTGTTAAGTTTAAAAAAACCCACACAATGTATTGACATTTTTTGATCACTTCTACCACGCAGATCAAACAAATTGTCTCTGAAAACCTTAATATTGTAAGTTTAGCTTTTATGTTCTCTTTTGGAAACAGTTCTGTTCTCACAAATGGCTAAGGCCCAAGTGCTTTTGTCTGAACRCGGGGGGTCCCAGACCCTTGGAAATGAGAGCCATAGTGTGCATGGTCTCTACCCACCCTTATAATTGCTTTTTTGGTTGACTGTTTGTAGAAAACAGACATTCTGTCAGCTGAGTGTATTTGGGCAGAGCAAGGAAACTGTTCTGCTTTTTATTCCAAATCCTGCTTTTGTGCAATGAGGCAGCTCTGCTTTCTGGGCACCAGCAGAAGCTGCCGGGACAATAAAATTGAACAGAGAGGAGGGAGCTGCTTCTTGCCTAAATCTGGATTGCTCAGAAGGCATGATGGGCCTCTTGAGGAAAGAAAAGAGCGAGAAGAGCAGGACAGACAGTAACCCCATTTCCTCCTGGCGGAAAGAAGCTTCCTAAAAGGAGAATTTCTAAGGCAGTCTGGAAGCTTCTTTGCTGGTAATTCCCATATAGCAGTATCCTGAATCACAGATAACTCAGTGTGGTAAGATAAGAGGAACTGTCTTTTCCTGGCAGTTTGTTAAAGTGTTTTAACTCATAGGAGTGAATAGTGAGATTTCCTGAAGGATGTGAAGGGCTCAAATGAAATGCTGAGTACTGAAGTCATCAGAATTTCAGTGGGCTCAATACATTGATGCAGCATGAAATTTGGGCTGCAGAGCACTGGCACAGAGCAGCAAGAGAATTGCTGAGTGGCACCTTGACACCTGTTTCTGAACGTGTTTTTTGCTTCATTGTTATATTGTTACCTAATAAAATGAGAATGCTTTCCCTCAAGAGACAGTTAAGTGACAAAATTAAGGCATTTGGATTTGGCATCTGCAACATTGCCTAAATACAGGTTAGTTCAAAATAATGAGTTTAACTTCATATTTGGTTTCCCATTAAATTCTTCTTAATTTGCTATTTGATTGCAGCAGTTTGAAATAGTGATAGAAGAGAGTTTCAGTGAAATAGGAACTCAAAGATATACTTAACCTGAGTAGAACATCATTGTGCAAGGGTTTAATACCTAAAATCTTGATAAGCTGCTAATTTTGCTGGAGGCTGTTATGATCGGTCATTACAGACATAGTGATACTACTTTTGTTGATTTATTTCTAAAATGTGCTAAAAATGGTAGGCTCTCTATCAGATTTTAGTAAGAAAAAAGAAAATAAGAGCACCATACTGTGACTACATATGACTTAGTCCTCTCATATTTAAGTTCCAGAACTTTGGAATATAGGACTCAGCTAGACATCTGCTATTCAGGAACCTGTGAGTGTGATCTATTCAAGTTTATGAAATAACTGGCATGTTTAAAAGTTACAATAGATCAGTACTCTTACCTTTATCAGTTTCTCTGTAGTACCATATAAGAATGAAGAAGGATGAGTTTGAATGTGTCAATGCAGAGATAGAAAAGTCACCTGAATAGTTTGTATTTATGTGACTCATCTTTAGTTGAAGTGAAAATTATTTGCAGTAATTTAACATTATCATGTCTAACAGAGTTGCATACAATACAAWTTGTGCTAGAAATACAAATCCAACCTTCATTTTCTTTAATTATTCTTCCAGAACAATTTCCTGTGAATCTATGAAACCATAAGCAAGCTTCTATTGAACAACAGAAAAATCTGTATTAAGGTAAATTTAACACAATTCAGTTTGAAAGGTAATTTGTTACCTAATGTGTCAATGTCCCTTCAGAAAGTATTTGTTCATTTGTTCATTTAATTATTACAATTGAAGCTCAAAATGAGTGCTACATCGCAATTCAGGAACACGAATTATTTTCCTTGACCTGTACCGTCATATGTTATATCCTAATTATGGAAGTACCTCCCTCTAGTGGACAAGGAGATACTTCACTGCAGTATTTTTCAGAGTCCTTCCTAATTTGATGAGGATTTAGGGATGAGTCTTTGAAAAGGCAGGGGACAGGTGTGGGGATGAGCAGTGGTTGCTCGCAGGGGAAGGAGGCAGATGCCTGCGAGCGCTGGCTCGGGACTGGTGCTGCTCAGCATCGCCTGTGCGTAGGCTGCGAAAGGGGGCTCATCGCAGGGTGCCACAGCTTGCAAATGCCATAGAAATAGTCAGGATAGTCAAAACAAAGCTGTCTCAGGAACCGCGGTAGGCTTTCCTGATACTGCAAAACTTGCTGAGGGATAAAACAGTAGGTAGAATCCAATACCTATAAACGCAAAGTGGTGTACTTGACTTAAAATAAGCATATGTAGTGATTGGCTCTGTATTAGTTGTTAGCAGTGAGGGAAAGATCTTGGGATCACCRTCAAGAGTTTTCTGAAAATATCAGCCATGATCAAAAAAGTAAATCAAATGTGAGGAACAGTTAGGAAAGAATGCAATGAAGAAATACTTGCCCATGTATACTGTATTTTTGCAGTTCTTTACCCTGCCATAAAAAAGATAAAGTAGAACTAGAGGAGATGAACAATGATGCTARGAAATATTGAACAAATTCCATGCAAGAAAAGAAACGAGTCAGAGAACAACAGAGCAGAAACTGAAATGGAACAGGGCACTCCAGCCTGGAAAGGGACAGCTAGAGGAAGATATGCTCAAAGTGTATCAAATTGTGAAAGGGAAGAAGAATGTGAATAGGGAATTATTTCTATTTCTCATAACAGAAGGAGTAAGCAAATGTTCTGATACCCCTATTAACACAGAAGGTTGGGAGTCTAATTAGGCTCAAAAAAGAATTTAACAGAATTGATGAAATACAGGTCTGTTGATGGCTACGAAGTACAACGGTCTCACTGAAAACTTTGTCTCAAAGTCCATGAACTGCTGAGTATCAGGTGCTAGTTGGGTTGTGTGGCTGCTCTGATTCCATGTGCCCTTTTCATAAATATCCAGCACCAGCTAGGATGCGAGACAGGCTGGTAATTTTAAACTGGGAAGTGAAGCAGGGACCTTCTCAGTCATCCTTTTCTGTACTGTATATGCACTCTGGTTTATTTTTATATCTGGTTCTAACACTTCGATATTCTGTTTGTACTTTGAAGGGTGTATTTGCAATCTGTATTGCCAGTTCTTGAGATTTTATCATAAGTCTCACTCATATTAGGTGTTTTTCTGATGGTTCTTGTTGCAGGCRATCTTGCAAATGAAAGTGTTTTAATTAAGACAGATTTTTTTAAAAAATCTAGCTCTGCAGTTTGTGTAAAGTTTCAGGAGATGCACCCACATCTTAAAAAAATAAAATAAACATTAAAGATATGACAGCATCAGTTGATTCCATTTATAAAATCAGTGATTTTATGAGCCTTTCCTATAATCTATTAATGTAAGGATTTACCAATATACCGCTATRAAAAGAAAAGCTGGTGAAATGTTTTAAGCATATGCAATGTAAATCTGCATCAAAAACTCAGGTCCTTGTATATCTTGCCAGAATATGGCTAAATTAGATCTTGAAAGTTAATATAATTGATTTCTAGGCAGTTTCTCTTAATTGTAATGCACACTTTCAAAATTCAGGGGCATACCATAGTCCATTGTATATCATAGGGATTTCTAATGGTGATAGTAAATTAAACATCAAATTAAACATTTTTCTCCCTTCACTGTAGCTCAGGAGCTACTTCTCATTTCTTCTCCCTTGAAGAAATGAGGAGTCAGTAAGTGTAAGAGCAGTGTACRTTACTGTGTGGTACACATCACTCGGGCACTCTGCACACATGAGTGTTCTGCAACTTATTGGAGTAAAGCAGCAAGTTTGCCTGGAGAGCTGGTATGTCTGAGGCTGGCAAAGCATGGCAGTAAAAGGACTGAGGGTAACTGAACATAAATTGGAGTCCATGGAAAAATAAAACTGGAAATTTTCTTTTTTAAGAAAACAGACACATCATACACAGATCGTACACAGTTCACTACTTATTTCTATCTTAATGAGATTTTAACACATTTTAGATATGACTATTTTAGATTGAGATTTTGAGATTCCACTATAACTAATAATGATTAATCAATTCAGTATATTATTTTCTAAAACTTTCTCTACTCAAAATGCCAAGCAGGACATTAGCTAATAAATTATTTCAAGGTTCAACGGGTGTTTTTAGATCTGCACRTATCTTGTCAGTTAGTCCTCTACTATAATGAAAACAAGGAAATTCATGACAACATTTTTTCCTTTCTGTTCATTCTTTCCTTAGCCATGCAAATGCCATGTTTCAGGAAAAGATAAACAAGCACATGCTCTTGTATCTATAGACATACTGATAAATAAAAAATGGCTAAACTTCTGTATGTAACAAGTGTGTGTACTTATGCTTCTCAGATTAGAACTGGGAGAGCTCCAYTTATCTGCTTTTTCCTTTGGCTACATCAGAGTTTTACTCACTAAAAAAGCCCTCTTACCTGTGCTAGTGAAAGCAGCTGAGGACACTGACCAATRCACATCCATGTTCTTGTTGCCACATGTTTCATGGGATTTTTAAAAAAGTACTAGCATATTTGAAAGCCTACCTTGGCAGCGAAAAGATCCACTTTGTTCAGAAGTGGTAAAGGTGGGAAAAGTTGTAAAGAGTATTTGACAACTCCAAATTATCTCCAAGACTGAACTCTCCACTCTGTTCCACCTTCTGTGCTGTAGTCTGTATATATTCCTAAACAGGGTTGTGAAAACATGCTATCAATCTTTTCCTCTGAAAACTCTAAAACATATCATTTCTCATTAAAAGAATCCTCTTTGCTATCATCAGGTGGTGACCCATAAAAGAGCCAACTCCCCAGTAAAAACAATGTTGCGGGACCCATAGGGTTTTTCTGTATTTCCTAATTTTTCACTGCACACTAGAGAGCTTTCCTGACTAATGCTGTTCRCTGGAAGATAATTTGCCCCTCAGATTCCTGCACTGTCAGGCTTCAGATCAGCCAAAGTGTATTATGCATAGTGAAATGTACTGGGTAATCTGGAGTCATGCTTATAATTCTCTATGCCTCTGTTACTCAGGTCTTTAAGAATCATTCCTGATTCAAGGCAGGTGAAGATATGCAAATAAAAAAAGTTATTTCTAAAAGAGGCAACAYAGATGCAAAAGTTTATGAAGACTCAAGAGAAAAATGAATTTATGTTTAATCTGCTTGTGCTGAGATCATATCTAACATGTCTTGCTTTCCTTCCTTGTGTCCCTGGCAGTCTGTACATAGGTACCTAACCCCAGGTCGCTGGGTACRCAGTGTTCTTGCATAGTCTGCATGCTTAGTAAATGTGCTGTCAAAATACATTGGCTTTTATCTTAAACTCATTTTCTGAGTTCTGTTCAAATTTGGCTCTTTTTCTCAAAAGTGATTGATCTTTAATTTCTCTGGATGGATTTTTGTCCTTCTGCCTCCCACCTTCTGCCTACATGAACTCTCTGAAAATGTTAATCTGTCTGCAGTAGGATGGTCATGATCTCTTGCACGTGACAAAACTATTAGGAAATTGTTAACTTATGACTGAGAAAATGTGAAAATCACATTGAGAAATGTTTCCATATAAAGTCTATATTTTGTATTAACATGTAATCACCAACTGTTCTGATATAAAAATGTAAACACAGTTGATGCAAGTAGCTCATTCTAGCTCTTGTTCAAAATCAGAAACCTGGGGGACTCATTATTCTGAGGTGAGAGTGAGCTTGGGGTAACTGAATTCAAACAATTGTTTACTTTATTCTTAAAAAAAAAAAAAAAAAAAAAAGCCTCTACATCTGATGGGAAGAGCCAACACCACACTGGAATCAGCAAACACATTAGAACTTAGAATATTTCCTAATGTACCATCAGCATAAGGAATAGTATGCTTGTCAGATGCAAAAATATATATATATATTTTTTCAAGAAATAACATAATTATGCTTTGGAAATGTCAGCACAACCACAAGAGCTAGGAGCAAAAGCAACACAGTTCTGTCATTTCTGCTCTATCTGGATTAGTTGACTAACAAAGGACAAATGAAGACTCTGCTCTTCAGTATCAGTAAAAAGGGAGAAGGACTTTTATAAGTCAGTGCAATGGCCCTTACCAGAATTGTAGGATGGGTTATTTTTCCATTGTTGTGCTCAAATTACAGCAGTGAAATCTGCCAAGGCACAAAATGTCCTTTGCTTGGAACATCATCATGTTCTTTGACAAGTCTAAGATGAGTTGGAAGAGAAGTTGAAGATGAGGTGACAGCATGTTACTAATACTGTTCGGATCTATGAATCATTACCAACAGATGTAGTAAGTGCAGAGTTTTCAATAAATTCCAAAGTATAATTCTAGAGCCCCTCTAGTGGCTTTACTTCAGGTTTATATTGATGTAACTGACAGTAGAAAGTGATACAAAGATGATATGCTGCTTAAGAGGCAATACTTCCAAAATATAAATAAATAAGTAAAAGAAGATCAATACTGAACTAATCTTACCTAAGGCTAAATCAATAGTGTGCTTAGGGAAAACTTAAGCACAGTTTTGATTAGGATTTACCGATTAATCTTTGCTCAAGATATTTGCAGGACCCAAAACATATTGATATTCATAATCTATAACCAGTTCAAAGCAATAAAAATAAGGACCCCGGTGCCATGCTGAGTTTGCCTTAACAGAAGCAAAGCAATCTTTGTTCTGAGTAAGATACAGATGAAAAGGATGTGATTTGTCCATTTATCTTAGTCTGCCATATTGAAACGCTTGAAATGTATTGGAAAAATGAATTCAAAATAACCAGTTTTATAGAGCGTTCTAATTTTCCTCCACATACTTTATGACATACTTTTTTAACTGATGAGTCTGTGCTTCCCGTAATTTATCCTAAATGGGACTGCATGAATAAGTCTTATGCTGGAGCGAACCTCTCTTGGAGAACTGCATTGGAGCGTGACTGGTGGCGTTATCTGCCTTGCGCAAAACATACCCTCAACCTCTCGGACAAACACTCAGCAGTGCCCTTCTAGGAGTACACTGAAAACATGCTATTTAAAGAGGTTTGTGTTTAAAAAAAAAATAATACCTATTTAAAACTTTGCACTATGTTTCATCTGTTCAACATGGGAACTCTATAAAGTATGGAAGAGGTCATTTCCCCCAAGGGTGCTGAAACAGATTCTTTTATGATTTTTGTCTGCCGTTTATTTTTGGATCATCTAAACTTTCTAGTTTCTGTGAAGCTCTAGGTCAATTTCTTCCCCTTTCACTAAATGAAAAGCTTTGATTCAGTYGTTAACCGCTTTTCTCTGAGTGCTCTGTTCTTCCTTCAAGCTCTGCTGTATAACATCACCTTTGCTATAGTGCCATTCCAACTGAATTAGCTTTTGGTTGAGAAGAAGAAGAAAAACGAAGTCAAAGATGAGCAGAAATAAAGTTACTAGACAAGTCCTCCTAAGCAACCTGAGAGTTTAAGAAATACTCACGTTATAACAACTGAACTGTGAGAAGTATAAAACACAAATCTCTAAGCTAGATAGAAACTTCCTGGCTGGGATGTAGGTGGCAGTCTAGCTCCAGGAGCTGAGTGGTATCTCTTACCAGGACTTCAGGTAAGCTATACCCAGTGCTGCTTTTTAAAATGTWACACCCTCTATGTGCATGCCTATGTGAAAATCTGTGATTGCTCTATGTCTAGGCACAAAGGACTAGTCAAATTCAGTAAAATACAAGGAGCAATATCTAGATGGCCACAAAAGCCAGCAGTCTTCCCGTTTTTGGAGCTAATGAGTTGAATTTGATTGTCAGAGTTGCATAACCTCTGTGTCGTTGTATTTTGTATTGCACTTATATATGGGCAAATAAATGGTCAGCCTACTAGGATGGGCTGCAGTGCCTCCTGCCAGGCTTTGAGTTGCTGCTTTTCCTGAATACCTGGGCTCTAGCATGACCGGTGGTTGTTTTATTTTCTGCTGTTCTCCAGCAGAAAATACTATAGGATTTGCTGAAAATCTTTTGCTGGAACTATAAAGCACAAAAAGGTAAAATACAGACATTATTCCAAGGACTCAGTTGGACAAACAGCTCCTTGTTAGCCTCCTGTGTGGTTATTTYATAGAGGATTAAAGTAAGTGCACTTTCAGCCCTCCAAAAATCATTCTTTTTGGTCTTTCTTTTGTTTCAGAAGTATCTTCYTATGTGGTTGGTGTTCTTCAGGATTTTATAGACATCCTTAGAAGATAATGTTTATGTACATACTCTGCAAATTATTGGATCAATATGTTCTTGGAGATTTGTTTTTTATGTCTTRAGCCTTTCTAAATTTTGCATATTTTTATGTAACTGCTTTTTAACATTTATAGTCAATTAAGCTCAGATAGTAAGCTCTGCAATTTATTTCAACATGGCCATCATATTTACAACTCTTAAAATATAAGTTTGGATAAATGTAGAAAAAGGGAGGGAAATTCTTTAATGAATACTGATTTTTTTTTAGAAATGTCCAAAAGTAATGAAAGGTTTCGAGAGTATAAGAGTATAAACGCTGAAACCCATTTTGAGTCCTACCTGACTGTTCAATGGTTTTCTCTCTTTTTCAAGTTCTGCTCTCATTACAGTCTTTAATAGGTTTTTCATTATATATTAAAGAAGAATAAAGTCAAAGACTAATAGAGACAGCATTTAGGGTAGAATTTTCAGAAGCTCTTAAAGGAGTAGGGAATTAAACATAGGTCTGTGTGCAATCAGTGAAACAGTGGCAATGAATGATGCAGGTATCTAAGCTACCTAAATAATCATTCATGCACAGCATTGCTTCAGCAATGCACAACTTGAGCAAAAAGAGGGAGTTATAATGGATAGAGTGAAACAAGGTCTGTCAAAACAGAAATACTTCCTTGACCCAGTTTATCCTGAGTCGGTAGAACAGTAAGAAYAAACCTGCTCTAAGTGTCAGATGCTTTAGCTTCACAAAAAACAAAGATCAGTTGCAGCCACTCAATATAGCCAAAAGTTAGTATATTTGGGCAGATAGCAATGATTTCCTTGGACTTTGAAATATATCCATATTGTAATTCCTCCAGGAAGGAAGAAAGGACTTAAGATCAAATACTTAGGGTAAAACACTAAATCTGTTAAAGATTTTCCCCAAATGTGCAGGATCTGTAATTCCATTGTACAGGACATAACATGTGCAGAAGCATTTCCCCATCTGCTTCATAAATTCCATATAAATAAGTTTCAGAACCTCTTACAGGCCTCAAACTGTCCTATTGGCTATGGAATGTGCTCAAATACCATGACGACAGCTACAGAACAAGAAACTTTGTTAGAAAGCAGTTTCCCCCATAGTTTCCTCAAATTTTTGCATCATTGTTCTGCACAAAACTTATATTTGCTCATCTTKGTGAATACAAGTGTGGGGGAAATTCCCCCCTCTATACTGCTGTTTTACAACAGGCTTATTGTATATTCCACATTTCTCTTGTGTCTTTGAAAGCAAGAAAAAAGCATAATAAAAATTGAAGGAGCAGATCTACAGAGCAAAACAGTCAGTGCGGTGGATGCAGTGCCCACACTAAATGTATTTGTGGAGGCAGGAGGTGAGAGGGTTAGTTCAGACCAGCTCTCACCTGGTCCTGTGGTCTGACTGCTTCCAAGAGGTTGAAGAACATTGTGGATATCCCCAGGGCCTATCTCTGAGCTGAATGTAGATCCAGAAGGAGCCKAGTTTGTGTGCTTTGGGACTGGTTCACAAGGTGAGCCATAGCACAGGAAATGGTCATGAGCATGCAAAATTGTTGCAAAAGCACACTCCTGGTATGAACTACACATTAACACACGCACATCTGCTGTCAGCTCTGACTTTAACGGTGATAAAGAAAAATTAACAAAAAATCGTTTGAAATAATTTGAAAATGTTTTAATACATTTTCAAAAAAAATTCAATGTATTAATTGCTAAAACCATCTGAAGGTATGATTGATTAATTCTGTTCTGGCACATGAGCTCTGTTAGAAACCTGGGTTTCATCTAGTAGCCTAGGTKGTCAGGAAAGCTTAACCTGAAGTGCTGCACTGACTTCTGAAAATGCAGACCTGAAATCTTAAGTATCTGCTCCCACAAAGTTCTGTTTCAGCTGCTCATCTGTTAAATGGAGTAACATGATTTATTGATGCCAGTTCTTATACTTCTATCACAAATCTTGTGATTTCAGCGTCCTCCTTTAATTTCATGTCTAAGAGCCATCAGACAACCAGAATGTCTCCTCCTTATTTATAAAGCAGGTTTCTGCAGTATAGAGTTTTAAGAATGCTTATAAATGAACCTCTTGATTTGAGAGGTAAAAATTGTAATTTTTGAAGGTTTTATCAATAGTATTGAATATTTCTCTGCCTAACATTTGTCTTTTTTGCAATGACTGTTTCTCAGCCTTTTAAAGTGCTTAGTAAAGAGGGCTAAAACAGGAATACAGTTAGTAAAGGGTTGAATAGCACAAATATTGCTTTTGCTCTTCTTAGGAGGTAAATCTGATGACAGTAGAGATTATTTGGTAAAAATTATATTTCTTTGAAAGAGATGTACAAGGTCTTGTTTCCCTATATACAGTCAAGTAAATAACAGCAAATTGTTTCKTTGCTCATAACTTACAACCAGTCTACTTATGCACTCTACCCATAACCTCGTCCTCCCCAAGCTTTCCTTGGGTCTTCTCAGAGTGCCTGTGTGTTTTTCTTCCGTAGTTTTCTGTCTTCTCTCCTACATTGGCAGATGTAAGTAAAGAATACCAAAATGCATCTATACRTTTATTTATCTGCATTAGCACACAATATCGTGCAAAATCTTGAGTGCCCTGGCACGTGCCATTTATATTTAATGGTGACATGTGATTGCATTTTGGTRTAAAACTTGGCTGGTTTCATAAGGAAGCCTATCCATTTTATGTACTTTTAAACAGAAAAAGGATGATTTCACTCATTTTCTTTGATATGTTTTTCCTAGTTCACAGTGAACAAAGTGAAACTTGGAATGTGGGAGTATCTCTCCAGTTGTCTAAAAGGTAACCACAGTGTCTGAAGGAGATTTGTTGTATAAAAAATTAAAACAACAACTACCAAGGCTGTGAAAATATCAAAATGAAGTAGTTTTGGCAGAAACTGAAAGTTGAACAGCTTTCATTTAGCACAAGAAGTCCCTAACCAATACTTCTAAATGATTTGCTAGATAGCACGTCTGCTTCACTCAGCAGAGAGACAGATTTTTCTTGAATGACACAGTCGCTTGCATCTTTTTTTTTTTTCTTTTTAATTCTTAAGCTCTCTCCATGCTACATTTCAGCAAAATCAGGGTATCCAAGGATTTTTACTTTTTATCTGTAACTCAGAAAAATGACRCAGTACTCAGACTTCAAGAGAAAGGTTAGAGGGTGCTTGAAATCTGTAAATTTGCACCCATGAAAAGCTCCAGCCTATTATATTGTGAGACACACACCTTCCAAGCAGGTGTTTAGTTTTTTATGCCAGAGGAATATTTTAATTATCTCATTTATGAAAATGCTATTGCTTTTCTTTTCCAATTAGCATTTTAACTCTGGACTTGACCTACAAAATGATTAATCTTTTGACATACCTGTTAATATCTTTTATAATACATCAGTTCAGCTTCCTTCTCTGCTCAGCCACTTTTTCCCTTATCAATTTTACRTCCAAACACACAACTAATTTTAAAAACAGAAACTTTCATTTAGAAGTGCAGTACTACGAATCTCCTGAGAATTCATGTATCAGACAGGGAAGAAGAGAATTTAAAACAAGGAGCTGAAGTGTCACAGGTTGAGAACATGCCCTATATAACATAATGTTTGCAATCTGTAATTAAAAATGGTTCAACATGAAAGAAACAGATCTCATGCTGTGGCACAGGTTACACTATAGAAGGGACTGTACATTAAATCAAAAGAGTTGGTGTCTAAGCAGGATTTTGAGGGCAGGGAGGGATGGGGAATATAACAATTTACAAGACAACATCCTGCTTATACAAAGCCTTGGTAAATTCATATTTCTCAAAGCCTTCTGAGGATCATTCAAAAAGGAGGTTAAATCTAATGTTGTAGTGGTCCAGAAAATGAAGTGTGGTTCCAGAGCAGTACAAGCTACACCTAAATGGAGTGATGGTGCAGAAAAGCTCCCCTGCTCCTGTTCTGACCTGTCAGTGGTAAGCACGCTGTCCTAACACACTTGTCATTTTCAGACTGGCATCACCAACTAAAATTGTGCTATCTCTCAGCAAGAGGAGAAAATTTGAGGTTTATCTGCCTCTGTCCATGAAGACACACCCTTAATTTGGTTAGGAATCAGCAATGAACCTAGTAGCAGCTCCCAGGCAAATTCTGGCCTCCTCAGAAAGCCTGCTTTTGCATTATTTATTGCTAGGACAGTTAATGACATTTAGAAGCTTGTAGTGGCTTAGACTGAGCAAAGAGTAAAAATAATTTCTGCTTTGGTCTCATAGGTGTTGGATCATAGTCAGCACTTGTCAGCACTATGAGTAACACCAAATTTTGCCTCCCCAGGGAGGACATGGCTGATGGTGGATCAGGGCCGTGCTATTCCCTGCAGGGACATCTCCTCTGCTTATGCAGATATCTAGCTGGGGATAAATGGCCCAACAAGGTACAGGACAATAATTTGTCAGTCYCTTGAGTGTAGCGCAGCTGTTCTTTGCATTTTTTTTTTTAAGGATAGCCTCAAAAGAAGTACAAATTCTATTTCTATTTGTGATTTGTTGTTTTTAACAGAACAAAAGGATTCACTTCAAAAACCTGTAATAGCATGCTGAGAGTCTAGCACCAAAGGTCTAGTTATCTACTGTGAAGAAATCCACAGTGGCATTCATCCAGGACCTGGATGTTACCCTCAATGCCGTGATTATGGGGAATGAGTGACCTTTGTCTTGTAACACAAGAGCTGTAAGCGGTGCATATCACTAAGTATTCATGGTTAAGCTTTCTCCATTGCTCTTCAATCCTCTTAGATTGTGACCCTAAATATTTTTGATCTGACAGAGAGAAAAGTAATCTTCTAATCTGTTTGTTATTTAAATAAAGTTGCAAATGTGCAAAACTAAGCCACATAAATCTTGAAAGATAAACTCTCATACAATCCTTCTCAGGAAGGTACAAAAACTATGTAAAGCTAGTTTTGAAAGCCCTTGAATCGGGTATTATGAACCAACCATAACCATGGCTGCACCATGGTACAGGTGAACGCTGTGGGCTGCAAATGCATGGGGCGAGGTGAAGTTGTGCTGTAAGGGTTATTGGTACAGAACTATTAGTGATAGTTATAGGAAGAGTTTTGTTTTCCAAGTTGGGTAGAAAATCAGTGAGTTTCAGTGAACMCTAGGGCAATTTTTTTCAGGCTTCATGGAATGGTTGTTTTCATCCTAAACTGATTTATGTWCCTATACCCCACTTTAGTAAAGGGCTGTGGTGATGAGCTAAAGTTTTGGTTCACTAACAGGGCTATACAGCTCTTGATATCTAATATTGCAAGTCTCAATGGAACTTGCAGCTTCAGTTTTGACCCTGGAGCTCCCTTGCACAAAGATCAGCGCTGACCTAAGCTAGTCACCTGTACTTGCTTAAGAAAAGCTTTTGTCTAAAGAAAGACGTAAATGCTGAAGCCCAATCTTCAGGGCAGCGTCCTTGCCAGGGCGTTGTGGCCGGGGCCAGAGTGAGGACCAGGGGATCCAGTGGCTGTGCAGGGGCCAGGCCATGATGAGGCTGGAGCTAGCAGCGCTGCAGCATCACAGCGCAGCGACTGATGTCCCAAGGCCAAGCTGAGATGGGGCTGGGTTTGGGAAAGGACTGCTGCAGCACGTTAGGGCCTGGCAGTGCCCTCAGAGCCCGGCACTTGCCTGCAGTTTAGATGCCTTCGTGCTTTCTCTCTTTAAAAAAACTGAGAAAGATTAAATCCTTTCAAAAATAGCAAGAGAAGGTGTTTTCTACCCAGAGCCTAGATCATCCATGTGGATTATGAAAAACATTGTGTTAAAGCTGTTTTTTGCTTAAAGGCTTAACTGCCCGGCACTCACCTGCAGTTTAGATGCCTTCGTGCTTTCTCTCTTTAAAAAAACTGAGAAATATTAAATCCTTTCAAAAATAGCAAGAGAAGGTGTTTTCTACCCAGAGCCTAGATCATCCATGTGGATTATGAAAAACATTGTGTTAAAGCTGTTTTTTGCTTAAAGGCTTTGAACTTTCATCTCCCAGCTCTTGGAAGAGTGCTCTGAGCACTATGCTGCAAATTAATCTGGGTTTCTTTTCATTGGAGCATCCTACCATGCAAAAAAAAACACAGTAGAAAAATGCCTCTCAGCTGAAAAAAGAGACCAGAGTTAGGCCTTGGCCTAACACATATCTATGTATTTTATGCAAAGAAAAATGCAATCAAGATGTGTCCTGGCAAAGCTCAAATGAGCTTTGTTTTGTATGTAAAGAATTAGACATTAACAGTCAGTTTGTGATGCCTCCCTAAACCATATGGATATGACTTGTAAGGGATTTTATATGAAAAAATACTCAAAACTGTGCATCACATGCAGTGTTGGTGAGGGAAGGCTGACTTCTTTCAGTTGTTCTGATGAAATCCAGAATAACAGAGCTATTTTACAGGAGCAGAGTTCCCCTACCCAAGCCCTAAGAAGTTGCCCGTTTGAACTATGTGTTTATCCCCAAATACTTTTATGTTTTTTTTKTCATTTAGCTCTGTTTTAGCTGGGTTGATAAGTATGCAGTCAAGTGTGATGCAGGGAGAAGGTGGATGCAAGAGTGCAAGAAGAGTTTCTTTCTTTTTTTTTTTTTTTCCTGTAGCTTTCAGTATGATGAGAATAATAATAATAATAAAAAAAAGTAGTAAATCTCTGCTTGAAGTGCGATGCACTTCAGCAGCAGGATGTTCCCCTACTGTTTTTCCTGCCTCCTCAGGTGAAATCTTGGACTGATTCATCAAGCTTGTAGTTCTGTATGCCTTGTTACTGTCTGCCAACGGTACTTACAGGCAAAGCCCAGGTAAGGGCAGGGCAATTAGGACTCCTCACAGCCTCCTTTGCTGAGCGTGCTGCTGCCGCGGCAGAGGAAGAAGAGGTTTGAGGGGGAGGCAGGGATTGCCAGCAGCTTGTGCACTCTGAAAAGAGCCGGCACCACAGAGGAGGAAGGAGAGCAAGGCAGTATTTGTGCTTCRCACTGCTAGTCATGTCTCTATAAGAGCTTAGACCTTGTGAGCAAGCTTGCAAGTCAGGCAATTATTCTTATATAAAGAGATTTCAAGGCAATAATCATTACTGAGAGGAGTGCTTTCAAAGCACCTATGTGATTTAGCTTTCTTAATCATGTGCGCAATTTTGAAAGTGTAATCCTAAAGATCTTCTTGAATATAATGGAGTCTAATTCAAATTATAGTGCAACCACAAGTCTTTCCRTTGGTTTCAAAGGGCTATGAATCACATAGATTATTTTTTATTATGATATTTCTATCAAGAAAACAGGATCCYTAAGAAGTTCATATGATTTCAGTCATTCTGCCAGTGATGATTTTTCTCCTTCTTCAGATAATTTTTCTGCAGCTTTGTTAGGCTTGCRATGACTTAAGAAATCACTAACGGTCAAAATCAATAGAGGCCAAACTTTTATTCTGTATTATGATTGGTCATTTAAAAATTCTTGAAGGTAAAAAGTTACTGAGCTGGATATTCTTTTATTAAGTATTTTATGACAACAATAGGGGCTGAAGATTGTGGTAACTGAGCATTTGATCTTTTAAAGAGAGCTGTTACACAAATTCTCCTAAAATCACTKGGAATTCTCTCTTTTTCTTCATCTCAAGTGGTCAGATCAGGAGAACCCACTTAAACACTTTATACTGCACAAAGTCATGTTCAAAAACACACTTATTTGGGAGCTGTGTTTGCCTAAAATATCTACATGACAATTCTAACCAAAATACTGGGTTAAAAGAATGAAGCAATACAATGCTGTTTTTCCTTTTATTCCAAAGGTTCCCAGAACCAAGCTGAGAAGATGAGGAAAAATAATTGTGGTGGCTTATGAGAGACAMTTCAGGTAAATTTGATTTTAGTGAGTAGCATGCCCTGTGCAGAGACTGAGGAGASAGCATTCAGATTTCTGTGCTGCTTGCGTTACAGATCACCCCCACTTCTTACAGGGTGTAAAGTAAAGGCATATCTACCGTGCACAATCAAGAGTGCAGAGGTTTCCARGATATTTCCAGACTGCTGTGTCTATGCAATACAATGCAACATAGGATGGCAAGACAGTCATTCAGGGTCTGAATTAACACTTCTATGTCTGCCTGTACCAGAGCTCATAAGCGTCACCTTCCCCTTGGCCTTTGCTAGCTCAGAGGCTCTGTCCCACGCTCCAGCGTGCAGCCCAGATATGCCTTTTCCAAAACACGGAAAACAGTGGGAGAACTGCAGGTTCTTCTGCTTTTGTTCAGATTTGACTCGACACAGCACAGCTCCCTCTCCTGTTAGGAGCTGTGCTRCCCTCTGGGTAAATACGAAAGCAATGAGATCTTTGCCGCTGTAGCTCATGCAGTAATACAGACTCTCACCCGTTCTAGCAGCACCTGCTGCTGCCTCTGATTCGTTCTGGTCCTGCCCTGGTCTGTATCASGGTTCTGTAGGGCTATGGAAAGCTGCAAATTGTGTGGTTTAGGTTTCCTGCATAAGGGGTATTCACTAAAACAAAGCCACTCGTTCTGTGGTTTTTTGGCACCTATATTTGTTGATAAATGGAAACTATACCACCTTAATCTTGCAATCACCTGAACATGTAAGCAGCCTATATTGCTGGCATGGCTATAGAAATCTAACACAAACACAATTAAACTTGTTAGCTTGCCTGGAAATAACCTTTTTTTTTTTTTTCCCAAAGGCTTTAGAAATGGGCCCTATAAATGACTTTCAGTGAGACAAACATGCTGCATACACTTAGACTTTGATAGATTCTTTGCTCAAAAGGTGGAAAAACAACAAAGCAAGAGATCAAAGCAACACACCAAATCTTATAAGTTTTAATTAAGCATGAGCAGCTGCATCCTGCCTTCTCAGAAAAGTCCCATCATTTGCGCTATGTAACATTAATGTTCGCTGAATTGTAAAGCTCAGGGGAACCCCAGGCACAATTTGGAGAAGACAAACGTTTGTTTTTCAGAAACAGATTCATTATCGTTTGAAGTACTGGTTTAATCTAACCAGTGATCTTATGGGAATATCTTTGAAGAGTTCTGTCTCTGTAAATCAATTTAATTTGTAAGCAGAAGGAAATAAAATGACCAAAAAGGCCCAGATCAGTACTGCAAAGAGAACATCATTGATATTCCTTCAAGGAGACGATGATATCTTACCTTCTGAAAAATTGTCTGGAAAAAATATACCCTAAAACGAATGAAAAAAAMTAGATTATTTTTTCCCTCGTGGAGTGCTCAGAAAACATGAAGATGATTTTGGCCAGAATCTCCCAAAGGGGGTTTTGGACTTTAATCTTTTCAACAAAACAATCACAAAGTGGCTTATTGCAGTGCCAATAACAGTGAGATATTTCTCTAGAGATCCCAGCAAMAGAAGCGAAGAAGCATAGCTCATTGTAGCTCTAGTAATTCAAGTGTGGCTTTGGAGTACATGCCCACACCCGGGTTACACTTGCACAGCACAGTACTTGCGAGAGGCTTTTGATGGAGTCAAGGGGACCAGCTGTGTTGTGAAGAGCTTTCTGTTGCACAAAATTGATTGTAWAAAAACTGACTGAACCAGACATTTATCAGATTGCTTCAGTTTGAATGATTTCTGAATTGTACTTGATACAGAAATAAAGCAGATTAAGAAAATACATTTAGAGAAAAACCTTGTACTATCAAAAAGCCTCATCGGGCTGAAACCTTCTGGAAATACAAAGTAGAGGCAGAGGAGGCCAAATAGCWGTCCCTGAAGTACTTATGTTTTTCATTTTCATTGTATTCATTTAATCATTTTCAGTTTATTCACAGGACACAACTATAAAAACTGCACTACCAAAATTGCAGGGACTTCATATTTATTAGCACCTGCCTACTTCAGAAGAGCGGTGTGGCCACACGGCAGCACAAAATAACAAAGACAAACCGATCTTGCTAGTTAACCGTCATTACGTGTATTTGAAATTTTGTATTATGTTCATATTGCTCATTAATTGGTATTGATATCTTTGGCCAAGAACAGGAAGATGTAGAGTATAGCACTTCAGAGAAGAGCCCGAGCTCCCTAGAAGAGTTTGGTGCATCATGCAGAGGTTCGTATCAGAGATGCGCTGACTCACGAGCACTCAGGCATTGACTGAGACAGATCTGCTTTCGACTTCGAAGCTGAAAGTGATTATGGAACAGCATAAGGCAAGCCCAGATACTCAGATCATATCAACAGCAATTAAACTGTGGCTGGGAATGTTATTCCCCAATGTTAGCTCATGACAGAAGATGTTTCTCACACTACAATATGATAGTTATGTAGACAGTCTACCTCTTCCKCAGATTGCCCCAACAATCCGGACCATGAAAAGTAAGACGTTTATTTTAATTTAATGAGAGCACTGAGTGCAACTGGAGAACAAACTTTCGACACGATATTATCCCTTTTTCAATGTCATTCAAGTGACAAAGCTGCAAGTACGCTTACAGCTAATTGACCAACTAATTGCTGTATAAAAACAGAAAAATGGAAAAAGCAGCTGAAACTAGGTGTCAAACCATGGTGAAACCTCCTTTGTGAATTTTCTTTGAATGAGGACTTCAAAATGTGGTGTGTTCCCACAACCACGATTTTGAAATGTCAAACAAATACAAAAGATTCTAGAATAAGAAAATCCTGAAGATAAAAGACTGTGAATATGGGGATAATTAATGTCATAACAACAAGAACTGCTTGGAAAAGGGGTTGGAGTTTGTTTGGTTTTTTCATGATTGACAATTTCTCTCCCTAAGAGAAATCTAAGGAGAACAAAGTTTTTATGCAAAAAATCTTCATTTAGACAAATAGCCAGTTTTTTAATTAGAAAAAAAAATTGGAAAATGTTAGCTATAATAGCTGTTTTTCTGTACAGACTCCTAGGCAGAAAGACTCTTCTGAGAGAAAAGGATAAAAAATCTGTGTGAAATAACYCTAAAACTCAGACTGTAGGATGGTTGTAGGTCAGTGCAGATCTGGCTGCTCATTTGTTTCTGATTTTACATAAAAACAAACATGGTGGGGTTTTTTTTTGGGGGGGGGGGTCTCTTTGTTTGCTTTCTAGCTTTAAGAGGAAAAGACTCTTGATCTATTCATCAGACACAACAACATGGCTTTAAAATGTATTCTTTTCTTTTTCATAGCAAAACATTTCAATAATTTTATTAACAAGGGAAGATTTGTGAGCACAGATGATTCTCTCAGCCCTGAAAAGGAAAACTAGGCTTACTTAACACGTCTTTGCAAACACAGGTGTGTCGCATCCCAAGTTACCTTCCAGACTGATGGAATTAAGGACCAAAGAGAAGCAAAGCCTGTGCATGCTAGAAATTTTACAAAAACAGAGCAGCTGAAAATTTTTACCCCTCCAAAGAGTTAACACTTGAAACATGAAGGATAGAAAAATCAGATACAAGACATCATAAGTAAAGCAATCAGTGGATCATAGAACCGGCAAGCTTGAAATGAACATTCATTTTTTCCTCTTCCCTTTCAAAGGGAGGATTCACAAGACTTTTTCTTTTCTTCTTCTTTTTATTTCTTCCTAACTCTTACTGTAAGACTTTGAGGATTTGCTARCAGAAAGGTAGAAGAGCAGGTAGAATAATACTGGGGTGAAGGGATTATATATAGGAAGCAGGACAGCGAGGCAATAAGTGCCCAAATGAGGAGAAGGGATAAGGGAGCATCAGCTGAGTGTTGTCTTCACTGGTACTTGGGAGGTGTTTGGCTGACATTACTTCTCTTTTTGCTCCTGCAGAAAACTTTTCCTGATTCTCTGCTGCGAGTTCCTCCCTAGCCTGGGAAAGGCAATGCTGGAGGARCTGGAGTGTTCATAGAGGTAAGTAAAAATTTCCTGATTTCGTGTTTCAGTAGTTTCCATGGGATGAGGATGATACTAGCTATGCTCTGGAGAACTCAGAGCCTGAATTCACAAGAAAAGGACCTTAGCCAGGCCTCATGTGAATGTGAYTGCAGAATGGGATACTATAAGAATAAGTGCTTATGAATAAGAAGAACATTTAAAACTAAATGTAACCCTGTTGAGGTAGAGCCTTTCATRTTTGTAGGATCAGACCAAAACAACTTTGAATGCATCTCAGTGGAGGACATGCTGTTTATTTACCATCTGAAATTAGATGCTGAGAACCAACAAGCTGCATTCTGTTTTGAGGCTATCTARAGGGAGGGTTTTTCAGAGGAACCAAAGGAAGTCTTGTATTTATGAATAAAGGTATTAAAAATGTATCAGCTTTAAGACACTTATATTGTGTGTTATAGCACTTCCTGAAAAAGTTGATTGAGGAAAGTTGTTTAGAGCATGTGAAATAATTGAAAGGACAAAGGACTTGGGTGCTTCTTGAGTTTAGGATTTATTTTTATTAAGATACAAACACTGTTGAGCTCATTCTGAAAGAAACTATCGTGGTATGTTTTGATATTGCCTGTGCAGCATTAAGAAGCTTGTAAAAACTCCAGATGCTTAATTTTGATATGGCAGGACTCTGATAATTACATGATCTTGATGTGTACAGTGTTGTCCGTTAGAAAATAGGTGGTGATGTAGAGTTTACATTACTGCAATTGAGGTTAGTGCAATTGTCTTTAATTTTCGTGACCCTGAACAGAGGGACAGCCACAATACAGCAAGCTTCTGCCTAGTAGAAGAAAATTCAATTTCTTTAACATCTCTCTCAGTCCTTACTGAAAGGAAGTGGAGGAGGAGTGAAAACGCATTTCTTCTCCTAAAATCTCAAGGGATTTCTTTCCCCTATGTTTCCTTGAGTTCCCTCCTCCATGGCTCCTAGACTTTAATTTTCTATGACAGATTTTGCATATGGGAGGGTTTGTTGTTGTGGTGGGGGGGGAAGTTGGAGGGGTAAGGAGGGTGAGGGAAAAAGTGATCTAGTTGGTTACCTAGAACATGAGTGCTTTCTTTCCTGTGTTGCCAACTTACAGACACGTTTCTATCCAAGACTTTTCTTTCCAAGTTCTAATTAATCTGGTCTAGATGTCTCACTGAACAATTACTCATCTCTTCTGGCATTTCATGAAGCTATTTAATCTCTTATTCCTTCAAAAAGTAAAAGTTTCATGGTTGGCAGGTATCATTTTTAGCTTCTTTCATAGTGTAAAGATAACATTCACTTTGGGGCATGGCAATACCACCCTGCTCACTCATTAACTTCCCACTTATGTTCTTGCAAACTCCTTCAAAATTTTTCATCTGGCTGTTTGTACTGCAGAAAATCTTCCACATAAAAAAAAAATGTTTAATACTTATTGAAAATATTTGCAATGAAGTTTGCAGGCTGTAACTGTGTCTTGCACCATGACCTCAGTTGCCACCTATTTCTCTGACAGTACTGTCCAGAAACCATGATAGAGACTATTGTGCTATGCCCTATACTTACCTATTGGATGAGAAAGCTCTTCCTTCAAAGTGTAGAAAATAGGTGTTGGACATAATTTGCAAGTGTGGAGTGGTGACTCTAGTCTTCTTACAAGCCTCTCTAGGGGCTCTGAATTTTGAGATGCAGCAGAAAGCTTACAGGATTTCCTTCCTTGCCTCGCTCATACTACTCCCTACACCTGACGTAAATGAGCAGGACAGAAGAACATAGGTATGTGAGACTGTTTACCCTTGCAAGTAGCCCAGAGGCAGCATTTAGGCACAAGCAATAGCTCTTCCCACAGTGATATTTTCTAAAAGATATAAAAATGGGTAAGGAGGGCCTCTCTGCATTAGTCACAGTTTTTTTTTTTTTTTTTTTTTTTTTTTTTTTGAGTGAATACAGTAGTAAGTTTTAAATAATAACTGGTTTCAAGTTAATAAATAATCCAAGTGTCATTCTTTATGCCATTAATGAAATTTAAAAATAGTTGCCCAAACTGTTTCACTTGGAACTACGCAAAAGAGAGATGATCGTCCTGGATCTGTTCGGTCTATGGAAATAAGTTTTGGGTTGATAGGAAAAATTGGGAGGAAGAAGGGAGAGGGTTTTTGGTGTGTGTATTTTCTTCTCTGTGTTTTTGTTTGGTTTTGGCAGAACACAAAAAAATGTAGTGTGAATGTGTCCCCAATCAAATCCACTAATTATAATTATTGAGGACAATAATTATGTCCTCACTAAAAAAAAMCAAGGGAAAGATGATAACACAGTATCTTCCTCCTTTGATTTTCATCTGTCATACCCCATAGTGAAGTGCTAGGAGCATTTACCCAAGAGAGGTTGAATAGGTAACAAGAGAGTGAGAACAAATGACTGTACAGTTTGGTAGTAATTTCTGGAACTCACTTGGAAGAAAGTGGACCTCAGTCTCAAATCTTGCTGTGCAGTCCATGCAAAGTGAAAGAAAGCAGATCAACAGATGTAAAGCAAGCTACAGAGCAGCCTATGGCAGATGGTTAAAGCACTCTTCTTAAACAAGAAAAAAATGGGGAGAATTTGTAGACAGAAAATAGACTTGAACAAGGACAGCTGCATTTTGAGTATGGCCTTTCATCAGTGTATTGGTACGTACCCTTATTGAAAAGGACTTGATGTGCTRTCTGCAGTAAAAGAAAGGCTGGGTAGCAGGATAGGAGAAGGATCCAAGGAAAAAGAATAAGTTGGGTAGAACTGGGCATGGGAAATATTGAAATTAGTGTCATAGGAAAAAGTAGATTGGAAGGGACCTCTGGAGTTCATGTAGTTTAGCGTCCTAGCAGGGTTCACTTTAAATCAGGTTGCATCATTTACATGTCCAGTCTATGACTGGACTCCTTATAGCCTGCTACCATTTAAAAACAGAAAAATCACTAAGGAAGTATTGGTAAATGCATCTTTTGTTTTTCATGTTGGCTTGGTCTGGTTGAGTAAACTATCATATTACAGTTGTTGATGTGGCACTGAGGAAAAGGTGTCACAAGCTGTGCCAAGGAGTAATTGAGAACTGTAAAGCTAATCTAGGAACTGAAGAAACAAATGATATATAACAAAGCACCAGAGGAAAAGTTAACAGAGGGAGCCCAACAAAAAGCAAACATCAAACAGAGCCAGAAGAGCTCAGCTGCTGAACAGTTTTGTACAGTGATTTAAAAAAATCAGCTACTGATAACATGGAACAGGAGGCACAGTAGGCATAGTACAGGAAGAAAGCTTTGCAAATCCCTCTTTATACTTTTCTTGCTTGTGGACAGAACGGATATTTATTTGATTAAAGATCAGAAGATTATGGTGTTAGAAATGGAAGGATTAGGATGTCTGCAGATTCCCCTTGAAGTGGTTAGTCTGAAGATAAAAGCTATAATAGATTATATAGTTCAGGGAACAAGAACTGGAAGACTTTAGCATGTAAACTGGGGGAAGCATTCTAAGGCAGTTAATATGTTATTTCACTGGAAACATGGAAAGATGTTTGGTTTTAAGTTTATGAAGAACAAAGGAAACATAATATTTAAATATCAGCCTGAAGAAACCTCAGAATATTACAGTGTCTGTGCTCTCACTATTATTTAAGTTTCAGAAAGAATAGTTGGACCTTCATAAAGACTTTTTGATGCATTTGAGAATGATAATGGTTAGAGAATGTTCTCCTACTTGGATTCACCATCCTCTGGGAAGGAGAGATCAAATTATTGCATCCTTGAAAGGGCTTAGTTTAATTTAGTTTTGCATGTGGCCAGATACCCTAATCTAGAAGGCAGCTGAGGGAAGGAACAGAGGAAGGACCCATCTTCTATCTCATGAAGTGTCTTCCTGTGAGAAAGCCTCAGACCTCAGAGCTTTCACCGATCATTAGATCTGGATAATAGTACTCAGATCTTCAGTTAATGTAGAACGGTGAGGAAAATGCTAGCTTGGCAAGATAACGTGAAGCCATGGTTAGCATTAACCAGAAGGACTGCTGGAGCAGCTGTGCAGTCAATGCTGCAATTGTCACTGCAGAAAGATTGTGTACCCTCCTGTGGCGTACGTGCCAAGGGCAATGCAAAGGAGTTGCAAGGGAAGGATGAGACTGGAGACAGTGCGGGTGCCACACAGGAAAGGACTAGCTACACGCAGGCCCTGCTCTTGGGCAGGGCTCTTGTGGCTTTGGTCCAGAAACACAAAGTAGAGGGGCCAGCAGGGGATTCACTAACTGCATAGGAAGGGGACCGGGGGGCATGCGAGGTGTGTCAAAGCAAGGGAYGTACCGACCCAATAATAAGGGGAAGGCAGGATAATTGCAGATACGCATTCTGTAGATTTCTTATATGAACATGTTTGGGGGTTGTCTTTATTTTTGACAAATTATAATTTATTTTCATCACACACTGAAGAGGGTCTGCCATGCTGGGTGCCTACCTGCTTGGCTGTCTGTCTCTCAATCTCCCTCCCACYCTGACTTCAAACCACTTTCTATCAYACTTGATATTCAAATCTTTTAGGTCTTTCTATTTGTTTTTAAATATTTTCCCATCAGGAAAAGGTATGTATTCTTCCTTTGTTTTTCAGTTACTTTGTCTTAGCTATTTAGAGCCCAGATTTCTTAAATACTGTCTCCTATAGAAAAAAAAAATGTCATGTTCCAGCCAGAAAAGTAAGAACAAATAAGTAATTAAAAACTTAAAATTATTCTTAGACTGGAAATGTTTATCCAGTCCTCTCTGCAGATGTTCTTACTTAGTAGAACTGTTTTATGAACAAGACTCAACTTYGCAAACTTCTGTTTTACTGATATAAAAACTAGACGTGGAGGGATAAATTTGCTTAGCTGAAGTTGTTTGAATTTTCAGCAACAACCCAGTGCTATGATACTGGAAAAACAACACGAAGAAAGGAAGAAAACTAATGAGGAATAATGTAGTCAAGGGAGGAAGGGTTTAGAATATGCTAGTACCTGGCCTGATTACAGATGGAAAGAGGGCTGTTCAATTTGTAGATAAATTTAGAATAATGAGTCTTGGAGTGTAGACTAAAGTGAAAGAATATCTGCTAATTGGAAAGTTGCTGCTGCAGGCTGAATAGAAGATGATTGGTAAGCTAATTTAGTAATATCCCCAGAAGATTTCTGCTTAAGGTTCAGTGTCACAAAAGAAGGGACATGAGATGAGATTTGCATTGAGGGTGAGCCAGAACCTTTTTCAGATGCTTTGCAAGCACAGAATTGGTTTGAACTCTGTGTGGATTTTAACTCTCTCCAAAGCCTGCTATGTTAAAAAAGAATCAGCAAGATGAGAAAGCTCTTTTCCAAATGTTTTTTTCTTCAGAATGCCTCAGCCTACAAAAGAAGTGTAGATCCTCTATTTCCCTTGTGYTAGCACCATTTATCAGCATGGTTCACGTAACAGTTTCTTCACATTAGCAATACCCCTGATCAGGTGCACAGGCCCATGATGTTGTCATCTATTACAAGTATGTGGGAATCTGCGGAATTAAAAAGTAAGAGCAGAATTTTGATGCTTTATTCGTGCTGAATTGTGCTGAAACCACCTGTGGAATAACTTGCCGCTCAACATCTTTACCCTGTCTCAAAGAACTCCTCCAGTCACAGAGGACAAACTCATTTTCCAAGATAGTTCATGAACACCGTCCCACAGTGTGCCTCCAGGGATTTGTTTTGAGGTGTTCTACACTGTCTACTGTGGTGTAGGCTTCTGAGATTCAAAGTCTATAAATGCACATAAATACTCTCTGCATCACTTYTTGAGGTTGTCTTGGCAGGGATGGATCTGGCAGTACTATAATGTAATGCTTCAGTTACTTGATTTACGCTAGTAAGTGGGAGTTTGCACAGATTTACAGGCCCAGCCTTAATGCAGTCTACCAGCAATGGAGGCCCTGCTCCTGCCCTACCTTGCCACTGGACCAGAAGCATGCCCAGGTGAAGCTGGGACTAAGATTCGTTATGCACTGGTTGATCTCTCAAGGCTTCCAAAAGGGTAAGTCAGGATTACCTCCATTGCCAGTCTGACTTGAGACTTAGAGCTACCCTTTTTTTGCCTCACARCCTGGTTTGGAGTTTCAGGAGGAAGCCAAGGTGCTTCTTTTTGAAGGCTGACCAACGGAAGAGCGAGTGGCACGTAGCCCCAAGGATCTCTATTCCCATCCTTCTGAATTCACTGAAAGAGAGAAGTGTTCAGTACGACCCACCTTCCTGCCATTAGATAGAATATACGGAGTTATGCATTGTCTACAAGAGAATTTAAGAGAAGTTTAAACTGCAAGCTTTTCTTCCCCTTCATATTGAGTGTTCCTTTGAAAATAGTCCGTGTTTTATTTAATAGCAGTTGTCTTATGTATTAAAGAGAACTGGTAACTGCACAGCTTCTGAATATTAGTTTCTTCACTGTTAGGAAACCTCCTTTTTACTAACTTGTTTCATTACTTTTTTTTTTTTTTTGGCATTTGCTGTTGGGATGTGTGTTAGCAGCTCTGTGGTGAGGGAGGAGAAAAGAATATCTAATAGGCACCATGGTTGAGAATAAAGCTGTGGTGGTCTTAACAGCTTGAAAGGAGAAAATAAGGACATTCTGTAGGTCTGAATATTCAGTATTCAAGACATGAGGCCTCCTTGCAGTCTTCATTCCATGCTGTGTGACACAACCATGTCCATCAAGARTAGTGGTCCAGCTGAAAAGAAATCTTGAAAGATAGGAAAGGCAGTATCTCAGCAAAACTAGTTCTACTCAAACCTGACCTCATTTAACTGATTATGAAACTACTTGGATAACAGCAGAAACATGCTAATAAGGAGTGTGAAGAATAAAACAAGATGAAACAAAAGTTATTAGGAGAAGCTGGGACTRGCTTGTAGCTGATCCAGCAAAATTTTGGGCAGAATGCCTCTCAAGGCCTTTACTGACCTTCATTCATCTGGAGAGCAGATGSGCATGGTCTTAAACTGTGTTTCCAGGGAGTGGAGGATTTTATTCTAAGGCAATGAGTTTACTTTTTTTTTTTTTAATAGTTTATGAACTTCTGAAAATGTTAAAGTGCAGGAATGAGTCCCCTTGCTTCCTTTGGCTAGRAAGATAAGCAAATATTTCAGGGCAAAGCATATTCCTTGCTCTCTTTGTTAAAATGCTTAATATAGGGAGTTCCCATATATTGTATACATTTGTATATTATCATAAGGTAAATAATATCAATAACTCTAGAAAAATAAATGAAAACGCACACTTATATTGTAGTATAGAATTGCAGAATAACTATACCATCTCATTAAAAAAAAAAAAAAAAAAAAGCCTTGGAGCAATGATATGCATGGCAGAAGATACAGCTGAATTGGAGTACTCTGATGGACAAAGACGGTGATGCAGCACTTTTTCACAAGGTGCAGATTTACCACCTCATACAGGTTGGTTCTGCTCACAGACGAACCTGGCAGCATCATATGAGTCCTATGGAACATCGCAAGTTATATTAGCTAGCRCTCTCACTCCTACAGCATATTAGTGGCTTCACACACTCCCATCTCTCCTCTCTGCCTTGGCCAAATGGCTCATTTGCAGTTCTGTCTTAGTTTACCAAGAAATAAAGTTTAAGGCACAGTTGATTCACTATGTAATAATACATAATCTATTGTCTATCTCCCCCATGGACAGAGTTTTAAGCCAGTTTGGTGATCTCATTCCAATTCAAGAAAACTAAATATCTGTAAACTTCTTAAACTGGTGCCTTGACAGAGGAGAAAGACTTAAGATTAGTGCTCTTAGTGGCAGGAAAGACAGTCAGAAGTGAACGGCTATTTGTGATTTGTTGGGGGTAACCTGGCAGTAGTAATCCAGTCTGTCAGTCTGTGGGTAGCTCCAGGCCATCTCCATGTTGTCCGTTTCCTGATAAGATATTAAAGGGAATGTGGGATGAGTACTACTTTGAAGGGAAGGGGAGAAGTTTGAGTGACAAAGAATGACTACCATAGAAAAACAGACTTTACTAGTTCTTCTGTTCACAAAGCAGCTTCTTATAAATCCTCCCTGGCTTCTTCCACACTATCTCACATGTGTGAAGTGCCTTTTCATATTTGCCTGAAAGTATCCTTTCCTAAGCAGTTAGGTGATATCTCTTTATTCAAATGCCGCTTATGGAGGCATTTGGTTTTGACACCAGAAGAACCCCCAAAAAACAAAAAGCACGGCACAGTGAGACTATAAAGCAGATTGGCATCATCTGTATGTTTTTATGTTAAAACAAATGAACTCAGACAATCTGAGTTCACCAAATTACTTGTTGCTCACCAGTTTCTGTATTCCACAGATGATGCCAATCTTCTATTCAGTACTTGTTTGGAACAGCCAGAAAACTTTCTTTTGCATGCATGCTTATTGCATTTGTTTCAAAACACTTGKCTTTTTCTGCAGTCAAGCCAGTTAGGTATTTGGATAACATCAACTTTGGAGCTGAACATCCACATAGAAGCTCTGTATATACCTTAGATTCCAAATGGAGAAAATAAATCACCATAAAAATATTTTCTTATACATCTGTCCAAGAGTGAGTGTCACTTTTGAATACCTCCAGCATGTGCAAATGTACTCCACAGAGCAATTTTACATTTTGGATGCAAAGCGCATCTTTTCCACAATACCTTTGTTACACAATTGAAAATGGTAATATGAAAAGATACCTTCCTCACCTTCTCTATGATCTGAATCAAACTTTTTGAGTGTACTTCTTCCTATTCCTGATTTTTCCAAATCTACCGGGTAATAAACAAATGCACTACATGTTCATACAAAGCCCAAAGTTTTTTCAAACATTATATCAAAGCTAAATCTCCAAGGACAGTCTCTGGCAAACTGCTTATAATAGCCACCTTGCCTGAGCTCTAATCCTGTCAGGTGCTGAACGCTTCTGGTTCACTTTGTGAAACTCAACTAAAAGTGCTCAATAGTTTATCTACAGAGGCCTTAGGCCAAGGGTTTTACTGCCATAGGGACTAAGTCAGAGCTAGGTAGAGACATTGATGTGGCCCATAGTAAAATATTGCAATGGGAGCTTTACTGAAAATCAACAATGAGAAGGTTCAGATAAGAAAAAGCCAAGGATAATGCTTCACCTCAYGAACCTTCTACATTTCCTTTTCACATAGCCCTATTTATAAAGCAGGTTTTCATTTCTGTTCATTCTTGATACCTTATGACCCTTATGGGTGATGTTCAGAAATGTTTTTCTTAAGTTACGTGTTTATTTCAAAGTGGCTGTCAGTCTCCAGGTGGTCTTATGTGCCATTAATGTTGGGTATTTGTCAAATTCAAATAAAAAGTTCAGAGATATTTAAAATCTAAGACGATCATATTTTGAATGAAGGAATGTAGGCCTTCAAAAAGGGAGAGGAAAAATGTATTTAGTCAAAGAATTACAACATGAAAATTCAATAGTTAAGATAAAACAGAGGCCAATCAATCAGAAATTATTTGCAAATATTTCTAGTTATGAGAAGCAATATAGTCACTTAAGTGAATTAATAACTGAATCTTAAGCACTGGAGAGAAAACAGTGCATTATATTATATTACTGAACTCTGAGTGTTCTGCACCGTCAGGGTGCCGCTAAAGTTCATTAGCAATCAAGCCAACAGCTTTTCTCCTTGAGGTGTATGTTTTGCATAGATCTCATACACCTTCATAAAACAGCTCTAGTGTAAATGGCTTAGTGGTGTTCTAGGATCTGGTTGTTTGCAAAATGCTTGTAAACATTACCCTTTTGGCTGAGATGTCCAAATACCCTTGTTGCTTTCTGAGAAAAATAAGCTTTTGCTCTAACAAAASCCTTAATGGTCTATAATGGAAGGTCTGCTCTCCACCATCCACTCAAAGGCCAATGTCTCCCTCGYAAGCATAACTATTCGTGTTATCCCTGACAGAAGAGCAAGAAGTGAAACTGTTTGGATAGCAGCTTCGGATGGCGGTTTGGGTGGCCAAGGGGAACAACGGGGGGAAAGTCAGTGCCGTGATCTGGCCCATCAGTTTTTTAGATATCACATTCAATTTTGCCTTTATTATGAAGTAAAGTCTGGATTTCAGCTCTTGTATAATAACCCAATTTTATTAAAGCCTTAGTRCCTTACTGTATTACCTCACTCTTTTTTTCCTATATAGTTTCTTTCAGTTTTCATTATGTCAATTAGCCTTAAAATGGTTACTACCCTGATTATTTTCTAGTATTTTTCAACTACCTAGTCCTGTAAAGAGTAAATGCACCTATGTTGAAGCCATTTACACTATAGATAAAAAGAAGTGATTAAGTAAAACAATATGATTAACTTAAGGGAGTCAGCTTCAGTGAAATCTAAATGAGTCTCAAACTTGGTTTAAATTCAATTAATAGTTTCAGCTACTCAGGGAAGAAGAAACAATAAGGAATATTGTACGTTTTTCTATGTAAGTTTTTTCCAGTTTTTATTCTATAAATTTTAATGTTTCTTTTGACACGTAAGGCTTCATAAAGAATGTTTACTCTCATTCTTTTCTTTTAAAGTTAACGTTCTTTTTAAGGTTAGATTATTTGAAAGAAGAACTTTTTTTCAAGTTGAATGTACTGGTTTAAGATTAATTTTAAATAGAAAAGGCCCAAATTTTCTTATATCTAGTAGGCTACTGAATTAAAATGTTACTATCCTGAGTTTACTTTGAATGGATATAACAATTACTGCAGATGAAATAAGTGAGAATTAGACCTCTGTCTTTTCTTATGCATGCTGATGTGAAATACATTTCAGTCCTTTTATTACCACATTGAAATGTATATCCTACCCAGTTAATTCCTAAGAAAATCATTAATAAAGGATTAACAGAGTAAATCACATTTGATTTGTAATCAGCAAGACAGAAATAGAGGACCATTTAGCATTTCTATCTACTCTAGAAATTGAGATATTACATTTATTATATATATTATTATTATATATTTATTATTTTACATATTATACTGAAGCTTGCCCTAATTTCTATGAAAATAAAATAGATGATAAGATGAAATTCTATGGCCATTCAGGCAGTCAGATTTGATGGTCTTGTCTGGCTCACAGRACCCAGCTATTTGCCCCAAATAAAACTAAATCTGTTTATAATTGTTATTGCCAACACTTACTAAATGTGCTGTTATAACCTGTAACAGATAACTGACCTTAATGCAGTTGTGTAACATAAAGGTCAATCTAGAGTCAGTCTAAGAAAGTTAATATTATTCGGACTTATCTCAATGTGTCTGATCAGAAGTTGTCCTTTACTACAAAAAAAAAAAAAAAAAAAATCGCAAATATGCAATTGCTTGTGTATCAGATTCTCTATCTCTCTTTTAGATATCACTCGGGTGAAACTCCAGCCAAAATAGTAATATTTGGCTTCAGTGATGCAGTTGTGTGTATTGTAATGACTGCTGTTGATAAATAACAAGAATATAAAAATGTAAATGATGATATAGACAAAATATAATGCAAGTCTTCTAGTGGTTTTCTATCCATATTAAAAATAAATAAATAATAATAAAACATTATTAAGTAGCTGTAAGGAACTTTCAATCTGAATTGTACTGGATTAGTTCTTGCTTCTACTGCACTCTTCACCTCTTAAACAGTGATAGATTTTTTCATATCACTCTTACATTCTTTACTTTTACTCAAATAAAAAGGAATTAAAAAAAAAAGTGAAAGATCACAGAAATCAAAAATAGACTGTAACACCAGAATCAGCTAAGTAAGTTTGTCTAGAGGGGAGAAAAAAAAAAGTCAAAATCGCTTGGTGCAAAATCAGAAAACCTTTAAAAATACAAAGATGTCTTTGACTGCCAGTCTTGGAACACCCTTTGTTCTGCCTGATTGCACCAGAATACTTGTTACAAGTACTATCTGGACACAGCAGATCCACTGACAACTGCCCATTTCTCCTGCCTGCGTATTGGTACTTGTGCAAATACGTAGTGTCTGGGAGATGTTGAGCAATTGTTTGAGACTCATTTACTGAACAGTGGTGATGTTTGTGTCATAGCGGCACTATCCATCTTGCAATCTCTAGGTTACGTTGCCTCTGCAGACTTGACGATTAGAAGTCTGTCTGTCTGTGTCGCTGGGGAGGTATGGAGATACAGATTTATGTGAGATATCCTGGGTGACAAAAGAACCATTTTAACACAATTGTTCTACGGTTTTAGCTGTACTCTGTGTACCATTAACTTTTCCCAAAAGAGTGTAAAACTGGATCATATACAGTGTCACAAATCCAAATTTAGAACTTCCATCAGTGTCAGTATGAGATCTGTGGCTGGAGCTGCAAAGATGCAGCCTACTACAAACTGCTTCATGGAAAAAAAATGAATTGTTACTTATCTTTCTGATTGGGAGAGATGAATCCGAAAGCAATCTTCAGAGGGAAAAATCTACAGTGATTTCCTATCATTACCTGTAAAAGTACACGGAAATTTTGCTAGTCCTTTTCCTCTGGTTTTCTAACACCCTTCACCCTAACCTTGAATCTTTGTAGTAGAATTCTTTCACATGTACCACATTCATTTTGGTTTGGATTTTGCCAGTAGGAATTAAATTTGGGAAGGATAGTATGCAAACCTGAACGAACATAAAATAAACTTTTCTAATAAAATTGTGGAGTAGAGAAATACAACCTAAAAATGAGATAATATTTTGGCAGAAATATTGTTATGATTCAGCCCAGAAGTTCTGTCTGATATACATCAGCCTGATAGGGTTTTTGAGTTCTGGACTAACACTTTGTGTACTAGCAAAGCTGACTCTGAAGCTGACCCTTGCAATTTTCCAAACATATACATGAATAGAAAAATCCTCATTTGAAGCTAATAGCTTAACTGTATGTTGTATGCAGTGAATTTCAACACATTATATATATGTATATATATATTAAAAAAA
>NW_028186579.1:1863389-1864756 GCF_003343005.1 Rhea americana
TTTTTTTTTTTTTGAAGTGTACTTTTCTGAAATTATATTATAAAAAGGGTGCTGTACTGGCAGTTGTCTCCCCAAATTTTGGCAGTCCTATACAGGCTCCAGCCTACTTTATTATAATACAGCGTTTTGCTGCTGCTGCTATTTTATGAAAAGCTGAAAAGAAGTCTGGAAGCCTATTAACTCTGCACGGTCATGCTGCTAACAATCACTATGCTGAACTGTGTTTTGTTGTGCATATCAGCAGACYTGTTTAATCATTTCCAATTACAAGATTAATGCATTATGCTTAGGATTGTTCAAGAGTAGTTTTAATAAGCAGCACTTGTTCTTTATGCCAGAAAAAAAATGCATTCTGTTTTGCTCTCTTCGCTACAAACCTGGATCAAGTTGGTGGAGCTGACACTACCTCTCCACACCTCTTTCCAGAGAAGTGCTGCTATGATTTCAGTTTGAAGGAAGATGCATTTCACACTTTGTGTGGTTTTATGGAGCAGGCAATGCTCAACTTCTACCAAACAGGCAAGTGTATTTGGAAGAATATCTGCATTATGATAGATTATGTTGAACTTCACTGCGGATGCTGTTATTAGTTGTCTCTAATCTATAACTCAAAAGTGAAAGCTTTGTAGCAGGTATACATTATATTCAAAGCCTAAATTTCCAATTTGGGTGTCATCAAAACTAGAGTTCAGTGATGAAATTAGAAAAACAAACCAGGAGGTTTGAAGCAGCACCAAACCAGAAACAAATAAAGCAATTAATTAATAGCAAGACTGRCGTACTATTTGATTGAATTACAAGATATAAAAACAGGTACAATGTATGTCTGAGGTAATATGGTTGTAAGCCTAAGAACGTTGCAGCAAATACATTTCCCATATCTCTTAGAGAGACAGATGCTCGGAAGCAGCAATTCTTTTGATGCCCCTACAGTTGCACACCTATGTGACAGCTCCCTCCACTGTAGGAATATGTTCATTTGCATACTTAGTTGCTGGGTTGGCAAGGTCATGTACTTCATAGGGGATATTTCCAGGTCTGTTCAAATTTTGAGAATAATGCATATTACAAATACATTTCTTCCCATATTCTTATTTCAGAGATGCTCTRGAAACACTAAAAACAGTATTTTGTTCGTTTCATGGCATAGACTATGTTAAACACAGTGAAAAAAAAATGGAGCAACCTAGAAAACTCAGTTCTTTTATTCTTTGTGAATTTCTAGATTTGTAAATAAAGCTTGAGAGTGAGGAAGACAGGAAAGTGATGGCTTTATGCAGCTGAAATGAGGTTCCTGGACCTTCTGTTATGGGCGCAATCTCTGAAAAGTGGCAGTGGGAGGGGCAGAAGAGGAGGTAAGAAAGTAC
>NW_028186579.1:1864800-1906306 GCF_003343005.1 Rhea americana
TGGAGCCACTGGGCAAAATCATTCAGAAAGTGCTCTAGCATGGAGCATCTGATGGAGCATCTTTTTGGAGCCACAGGATGCAATAAAACATCCTGTATTTTATAGGCCAGATGTGTGCTGCCTACAACAGAAGGAGGGGGGAAAACAGACCCTTAGATTTAACTTCCTTGTATCTGGGGTGGCTTCATGTAGAAATAAAGATTCCCYTCTGTCTAGTGCTATATCAAAAATCAGTCTGAGATTATGTAAGGTACCAGGACARTTCATTGAAAATAAACAGCATTTTGTGCTAGTGAGATGTTATAATGTTCTTTGATGGTGTATACCCCATTTCCTGATCCAGAGGCACACTGTTAACAAAGTTGCATTTGTAGCCTCTTTGTGCTTCCCTTCAAAGCAAATACACCTTTTTTTTTAGCCACCTGTGTATCACTTGCAGTGCAGCCAACTGAAATAGATTCCAATTAATTAATAATCTTCAGTAAACTAATATCTAATTAGTACTGAATACTCAAAAGATCATTTTTYATGCCTATGGCTAAAACTAATGCTTAGGCTACAAGAAAGGTCCTCCTATTTTCCACTTTAAATGCAGATCAGAGTTTGGATTCCTGTGAGGCTTTTGACTAGGTTAACAATTGTGGGAGGGAAGGTATAGTATACTATGTCATAAAATGTAGGTGGTTTGTAACCGATTTTTTGAGAACARTTTACTATGCTTTTCCATTTATCTGCTACACACACATTTTTTTCCCCTGTGCAAAAACCTTCCAGTTCTTAAAATCTGCAGAGGTAATGATTAGTGACAAAAGAGAAACCCTGACCTGTGACTCTTCAGAAGCCTCTTAGAAGGTTTGAATTTAGAGAAAAGATGGTGAAGGAGGAGGGAATACCATGTCCTTAGTGTATATGTGAGAAACAGCCCTTAAATCCTCTGGTCAGCTTTCTGAAGTCTGCATGAATAATAAACTACATTTTGTAGGAATTTCAGGTTTCTATTTGCCTTGTTTTTCTTGCTTGTATTCCTTCCACTGCCTTCTCATTAGAAAAGTTTTGCTTTAAGGCAAGATCAAACCATTAATATCTTATTTWWWWWWAAAAAAAAAAAGCTTATTAACACTTTAAAATGTTGAGGGAAAAGCAGAAGTCTGTTGGACTGTATGGTCACACTGTAATATTGCAGAGAAATCCTMTCCTTATCTATATCTGCATTTTTAAAGCAGCTCAAAGACATACTGCAATATTATCAACATTTTCTCAAGTGCATTTGTTCCAGTACTCCCACATAAAAGGTAGAGAGAGATCTTATTTCAAAACAGTTRCAAAAATAAAACTATTGAATTCAGGTTGTCAGAAAGATCATTTAAGAAAGAAAACGACCATTTAATGTTCTTTAATTTAAAGTCTCTTAGCAATAAGATAATGCCATGGGGATGGATGATTATCATAAGATAATTTTTTTCCTAAGTACTAGAAATCATAGCTGCTCTCCCTCCCAACTTCAGCACCTTGGGGTATAAGAACTTACTATATTTTATTCTCTGCTGTGCACTCAAGCCAAAACATTAGAGTATAAGCTATCACTTATAAAAATGTATCTTGTTTTCTTGGTTATCAATGCTGGCATGTTATATAAGTCACAAGATAAAACCAAAAGCTCTTTCAAAAACAAAACCTAACATACAAAATAAAGCTGTAGTATCCAAGTCAGAGATTCTTCCTTTTGAGGATGATGACTCAAAATACAAGGAAGTAGCCTTCTTGATGTTGCAGCTCACTCCTTGTTTTTCTTGTTTAAGACCCAATTTAACATCAGGGCAAGGAGAGTCTGTTTTAAAGGTAAGAGTGTTCTCAAGGGCTTAAGAAAAGAGAATTTAGTTCTAAGACAGACAATAATTCAAAACACTTAAATCCTCTTGAATTGTCCTAGAGAGAGATCGCTGGCATCAGGAATGTTTAAAAATAGATTAATAGAGCTTTTTTTCCTAGGAAAAAAAGGCTTTAATCATGCTGTAACTTCTTTATTATACTCTCAGAATAATTGAGAAAAGGGGCAAGATTTTGCTCCCACATCCTAACACTCTGGGCTGCAGCTTGCAAGTTTTCCTGTTGTTCAGTGCACTTCACTGTGGGAATACAGAAATGCAGTTTCCTCTTTCTCTCAAGACTGGAGCCCATCCCCATGGCTGCAGACGTGCAAGACCTTCATTCTTTAACCTCAAACTGAAGCACGGCTGTGAATCTGACATACTGAAGCAGCATTCTCATCCCACCTCAACTGGATCAGAATGCTTGGGAAGGGAAAAGTGAGTTTTCCAAAATCCATATGCTGAGAAAATAAAAAAAAACATGGGCTATCTCATATCAGGTTATTTGCAAGATTTTATGTTGTCTTTTTCCCTTTTACCATGAGTGTGTTTATCTCTAGATAAGCCATTTGCTTTGTAAGAAAGCTGGACTTGAGTGATACGTACCTTTTTTTTGTTTCTTCCACAAGTACATGGAAGAGTATTTCCACTTCTTAATAAGCCTTGGGATAGCATTTCAGTTACTCTATCCACATTTGCCTTAGCAACAACCAGAAAGTTGTTATTCTCTATATGAACGCTAAAAATAGTTTATTTTTTTAAAAGCTCAGAAAAAATTCTCTAAGCAAAACTCATTCCCATTAAAACTTACCTGTCAAGTTTGTGTGCCAAGCAAAGTATCCTTTATTAGAAGATTCTTGTAGGTGGTGCTTAATATACGACAATGCAGGGAAGATATAGACAATAACTTGCTTTTTTTTTTTTTTAATATTGTAGCCTACAGCACAAGAATATTAGATCTCTAGGGCTAATGGGCTACTGAGGATAATACATTTTATCAGTAGGAACTATAAAGCTGTCAGTTCCTGTAGAACTTCATTAATTCTTTGCTATTCTTTGAGCTTTGCTGTCCTTACAAATTTCTTATCCTGTGACTTAATCTCTCTATTCCTGAAATAGCAACACTGCTTGTACTCTGATCTCAGGTTTCAGTCAGCTATTTTCTTTTCTATGGAACAGTAATAAGGCTTTAGTACAACTTAACTGGAAAAATAAATCAGAATGTTTTTAGTAAAAGAATGAAGAAATAGTAATTTTAGGTTCCTTTATCAACTCTCTTGCCTATTTATGAAGAAGATGGTTTCTTCGTGGTTCTGGAAGAGATGGGTTTTGACAGATGCTAGTGAAACCATGCTCATCCAAACTTAGTGGCTGAGTAACCAGGAGTGAATACTCTCTGTTCATACACTAGAGAATACCTACCAAATTAAAAGATGCTTGTATAAAGGCTTGTGTGAAAGACTAGCTGTAGCCCAAGGTTCTGATTTTACAGGGGAAAAAGAATTAATTGAAGGGTTTTAACTTCCACCCTTTTCCCCACCCAGCAAGGCAAATATTACATAGGTGTATGTATGTATGTATGTATATATACACATATATATGTATGTGTGTGCGTGTGTGTGTGTGCACAGCTGAGCTATGAAATGTAGTGACCTGTTTCACAAACACACCTTAGAGTTAACCATTCCATGAATTCCTTGAGATCTGAGATAAAGATTACAATCTCAAAAAAGATTACAATAAGGCAGTTCAATCAACTGCCCAGTTTGAGATCTACAAGTTGAACTTAAAGCATGCTAATATATTTCACTACAGGGCCAGCTGAAACAGCATTAAACTTTAAAGACTTGCCACTTTTATTATTCATGCAGTTAGCTTTATTGCACAATATGAGAGTTTGACAAGTAAKAGTCCAAAAACTGGTATAACTGATGCTACAGTATTGCTGCATTCTGCTGTATACATTGGTGTTTACATTATGGAAAAATCCAGCTTGAATGATCCAAGGAGATAAGCCCTTTGTCCTATTGATTACTAAAAGTACAAATACTTAATGATATACCAGCATTTGGAAAAGTTCTATTGCCACCTGGTTATGTAAAACAAGCTGTTTATGATAGGAACATATTCTTGGTGTCAAGTACTAATTAAAGCATTTGCTTTGCTGCTTTTGAAACTGACAGCATCTCCCCACCAAGTGGCATGGAATATTGTCTAAAAAGTGTATTTCTCCTGTCTTATCTGTGTGTCTTCCACAGTGTGGAAGAAGGGAAGGAAGAAAAGTAAACTTTCTCCAACTGTTTATGCACTCCTGCACAAGAACAAATGCAAGGCAACAACCATACAATACAACGACTGCTTTAAGTCCTTGTTTTTATGATYTTCAGAATACATAAGGCAACCAATTTAAAAATACTTTCTCAAACACATTTGATCTGAATAACACACCCTATGTGATTGCAGGATTAAAAAGCAAGTGGAGAGAGATACATGCAGGAGGTCCTTCAGAGAAATACCATTAGTCCCATTAGTTCATTTACTTTTGGTTTCTTGGTTGTGAGGCCATGTACAGTGCTACTAGACAGTAGATAGTCCCGCCTATTGTTAGAGCCATAGTGGTCCGATAAAGCAGCTTATCTGGAACTCCCCGTTTCAGGTGTACTGGCAGTCCATCTGCTTTCTGTGGGAACAGTTTAAAAACAACAAMAAAAAAAATGAATACTCACACAGAGACCACCATGAACAAGCAACCTCAGGTAAAACTAAGAATTCCAAGAGGGAAATTTGCTGACTAATGGACTATCTATAGTCTAATGTAKTAAGTGTTTTTCATTTAGCAAGACAAATGCAAAGGCAAGTTAATTTTATTAGCAAAAGCTGTTATGTGCAGGCACAAAGAATGCATCTTGAAATACAATTTTTAAAAAGGACCTGGACTGGAAAAATGTCACCAACAAAAGATGTGAAAAGATACGTATAAAAGGTTATTCACCAATTCAGACTGACACATTCCAAATGCAAGTGGCATGTAAGAGAGAAAAGGGAACATTTTATAAAGCACATTCTTGATGTTTAAATAACTTGTTTTCAGAAGTCTCAAACACTTAAAAATTGCACAGCTAACAAACCAGCTTTGAAGCTTACTGTACTCTTCTTCCATTATGTTATACACAGCTTCAGTAAAGTGCCAATTACAAAATACAAAACAGTAGTAATCTCCGCTTTGTTCCTCCAGATCTTTAACTCACGTGCTTGGAGGAAAAGTGCTTCCAATAGTCAAAGGATATGAGATGCATCTTTTTAAGTCAGAAAAAAAAGAAAAGATACTAGACTTTTTACTTTCTATATTTATACATAGTACAAGGTCACTGGAGACTGATTCAGGTTATACTGTACTTGACATTTTCTTAAGTAAACTTTAAAAATTGTAGGTATCGTAGAACGACAAATTACTTAGCCACATTAAAATAGGGCAAAATATGGCCCACTCTCTCCAGTTTTCTTTAAGTTACTCTTGTCGTCTTAACATCTTAAGTTGTCGTTACCTGAAAAAGTTTCTGTAGGTCTGGCACCTTGTTTTTACCCAAGAAAGACCCAGCTGCTGGTAAATCTGAAGCAAGTTTAGTTGTTGTCCCAAAAATCAAAGCTGGGGATTCAGTGGATACTATTGGTTTGAGTCCCTGCATAAATAAAGATTAAAATATCAAGGTATATAACACTTGCAGAATTACCAATTGTCACACTGCCAGTCATTACAAGGATACATTACAAAGAATATTGATCTTGCATGAYGACCTGTGATTTAAAAAAAATTAAAAAACCACCACACAACTAAGGATGCATTGTACGCCCACTTCTTTCTCAGCTACAATTTTGGGTCAGGAAACATCAAGAGGAGAAAAGCAGCAGCTTAGAAGCTTCCTTTTTGATTTCTTCATGACATAAGTTTCTAGTCATCATAGGTGCAAGAATTAAGATATTTTTTTCCTGCAAGTTTTCCTGTGCTGCTACTTGGTCCAAGCTGCTGGTTGTTTTTGCACGTGGTTGTACCTAGGCCCTACCTGAGCAGTGGTACTGGAGCAGGGAATTCTTGCTGCTTAGGTCAGTGAAGAGACGGGATGTATGTGTTGAGGAAAAAACAGCTAAGACTATATGCTGTTTCATAATAAAGTATTACGTGGTGCTTAAGGACACTCCAGAAGTCCTAAAGGGGTTTTCTTAATGAAGGTGCAACTACACCCTGTAACTCACATGCTACTGCAACTTTCCACCCCTCATGTATTTCCTCTGAGCAGCATTTAATTTCCTTTTAGTTCAGATAGTTGCTCTCTACTTTTGCCAAAATAAATCCAATTTTTATTTTTTAAATGAACAAAATTACAACTTCTCTCAGCAACCATGAGGTGGCCTCCTTGTATTTATTATTATAGCTAGAGTTAACAGTTACGCCTTAACACGCAGCAGTGATATTTTAAGTTATGTCTCCTGAAACACTATATGGTTTCTTTTTTCTGACTTGCCATAGAAATGAAAAGCAACATACAAGTAAATTAATGCAACAATTTTTCATTCAAACAGAAGTAGCAATTACTTTTCATAAATCAAGTTAAGGCTGCACTAAAATTCTAGCTTCCTCTCAAAGGACTAGTCGATTCATTTTGTACGTAACAGTATAGTATTTAGAGTAGGAACTGGACTTGCAGGCTTTTGTTCTTCTCRTGTCTGCCATAGCTCAGATATGCTTTATCTATACCTCTATAAATTCTTTGTGACAATAGCTATCTTCAACAGAAAGATTAATTTTTTTCTGCCCCCCACAATTGCCTAGGGGATGATCATCAGGGCTCTTTCCTGAAGACATGGGTCCAATTTCTCACTTTTCTAGTGCCTGAATGAATATTATAATCTCTTTGACCTTCTTGGTTATGTTTTGAAAGAAAGTGGCCAAAACTGCTTTATGTGACTTAGTGAATCCAAGTATTCCTGGACTGAAATAACGAGTGCCATCCTACTGAACAGGCTTGGACAGAAGGCAAGCACCGAGTTATTTAAGACTAAGCAGTTCTAGTCACAAACAGCAAGAAGGAAGCATCTACTGCTAAGCCAGGGTAGTTAGCGCTTATAAATCCAAAGATAAGTAGCGGCTGGTTCAAATATTTTTTGAGATAGCAATTATGGACTTTGGCATTTTTGTTAAAGAAAACTTTAAAGTACTTCATTAGATTTGGCTTTAAAAGGCTAGTGGTTAGATAGAAAGAATTACAGAACAGATACTTGTAATAAGTGTACTTGTGATTTCCCCTCCTCGCAACCTTTCCTGCCCTCTTGATTGTCAGTACCTCATTTCTGAATCTCCGTGGTACAGATACCTCTTACATCTATCTTAAATTCACAGACTGGGGGGAGGGGGGAAAATAAAGTTGTGATTGAGGCAATCACCTCCATTTGTTCTTGGCTCAAAGACTCCTGCTTCTATAGCTGGAGGCAAAACGCATTCTATGGATTGCTGTTAGAATACTGGAATCAGCCATGCTAACAACTGCAAGTTATGGTATACCCTTTAAGGTTTTAGAAAGCACCTGAACAGGAATGTCTTTCAGGTTCCCATTCGATTGTTTCAACAAAACTAACAGGAGATTCAAATTTGACTCAAGTGACTAACTTAATCATGGAATTAAATAGAATCCTTTCAGAAAACTCACACAATCATCAGTATACCATTATAAATTGTCTTCCAAAACAGCACAGAACCAGTTAAGAACATCACAGAGCAGATTTAAAAGTCACTGATATTGCCACATTGGCTTCAGAAAAAAAAAGAATATAATAAAATAAAAGCTGGAGAAGAAAGTTCAGTTATGTAATGCAGATATTGCTTTAATCAAGATCACTCACCCCAGCGTAAAATTCTATTTTTATCTTGTCCATGAATCTTGTGGTCAACTTCAACCAAGCTCAACTAAATTAGAGTAACCACATGGTTACTTCAGCTGAGTGCATGAGTGTCTGGACTGAAAGTGGCTAAGGCCCTTATCTCATACCCTACTGCTTGCCAAGCTTACTGTGCCTATAAAGAAATTTTACAAATAACAATTTCGGTATAGATCATTTTTGAGTATATCATCAAGATACGTTAAGCAACACCTACTGTTGCTTGTTATACTTAATTGTGTTCAACTCCACTAAAACTGCGGGCTTATTTAATAACATTAGTGTCTCTCTACACTCAGCATCCTCTTTTATGCCTCTACACCTTTGATCTACGCTACATGTCAAGATGTTTCACATTGATAATTCCTCTACTGATAAAAAAGGTGTTAATCTTTTCATAATCATGTTACTAAGAATTTGTTCCAATTCTTGGACAAAGTATAGCAGATCTAGTCATGCAGGACAGTCAACATTGGCTGATTTCATCAGGATGCTATGGCAATTACTTTCTAAAAATGCTGAAATCCCTAATGAAAGATCAAGACATGGAACAAATCCAGGAAAACAAACAAAAAAAGAAAGAAAAGCATTCAGATATCACTAACATTTTGTTTAACTTTCTTTCTTTCTTTTTTTTTTCTTCCTTCCTTGCAGAGGTCTGAAGGTCTTAGGACACAATCCATCCATTGGTTGGCCAAAATGTTCAAAGTTAGAACAAATATATGCCTTGCTAGCATGCACTCCCRAGCAACATTCACATTTTCCTGACAGCACAAAGGAATTAAAGATTTGGAGCATAATTTAATGGAGATAGCACCATGTTCTTAGCTTGCAAATGCTCAGACTGAATCAGAGATTGAGAAAGCGGAAAGAAGTGAGGCAAGAACTRAAAAATGAAAAAAGGAAAGGAAGTTAAGATGAACTATTATTACAGAACACGCATTGAAGTAACCTTTATGGACACACTGAACCTGAACACTTATCACCTAAACAGCAGGTCCTTCACAGCCAAACATAAATCATTGTACGAGGCTAAATATATTTGTCATCACTAACATGATGCTGTTAGACGGGATCACTTAGAGGCTTCGTTTGCACTAGGATGGCGCACACAAGTAAAAATGACTTTGTGTATTTGAAGTATAATCTACATTACGAAAGGTTAATCATTAYAGCTTCCCAACAAACTCCATGCAATTCATATCAGCTAAAAATCCAAAACAGAAGGTCTGTGATTTGTGGGATTTTTACTAGCTATAAGTGAAATAACTTGTATCAAGTGAAGTTACCCTAGCACGACCAAATTTCTCTGAGGACTGTACACCTTGAAGAACTAGGGAGAAAAAGTTTGTACAGTCTACCTCATCTGATGGTACTAGTCTCACAATTTGTGGTTTAAACATAGGCCAATTCTTTCAGTGAATAAAGGGGTTTCATTTTATTTGTAAGGGCTATGGCAGTCATTACCTTCCTAAATATGAGTAGTAATTTTAAATTTGACTCCTCATCTGAGAAAGTTGCCATTTATTCAAACAGGCTAAGCTGTTCAAACTACTTTACACATTTTTGTAAAATGCAAATTAAGTCTTTTAAGAACGGTAAGATGGAAAAAACAACAAAGGTTTCAAACTAAGATATTTTTGTTAGTATACACTGTTAGTAATGTTAATGTCAGCAGAAGAACTTCTAAAATGCATTTTCACTGATATTTTGCAAGCCCACAATAAGCTTCCATCAATAATCTGCACAATAATTTGCACAATAATCTGCATCAGAACAATACTCCGTTGGGAAGCATCTGAATGTGACAGTACAGAACAGTGAATTATTATACTGTATATTTGACCAAACAGAATTTGAATTGCAGAAAGCATCTTGATTTTTCACAAAAACATTAAGATACACAGTAGCATAAAAAGTAAACTGTTTTAAACACTGGGCTATGACTTTGTTTATTAAATATAGCACGGAAATCAATAGGAAAAGCTTTACTTCCAAAGCTTTTAACTTAGCATTTACTTTTTTAACTTAACATTTACTTTTTTAACTTAACATTTACTTAGAGGCATGATTCTTTGCATATTTTAATCTCTATTTATTGCAAACTCTTCTATTAGACTGATTGTTCTGAATGTGTCACTTGGAGGTAGAGTAAAACTTAAAGCTCTACCAAAAAGTGAGAAGATTACTAGCATTGCAAAAAGGGATTGAAGGTATTTTTTTAATGCAGCTATTCTGTTGTATAGAACACTTGATTCCCACAGTTGAAGACTAAGTTGTGTGAATGATGAGCCAAACAAAAAATAGTGTTTCTTTCATCTCTCTCTCTCTCTCTCTCTCTCTATATATATATATATACACATCTATATATATATATAAAAGACATTTGCAAAGAGAGATAATAGTTGTAAGACTAATGTGAAATGCTCCTACTTGGATACAATCTCATATTCTCAACTACATTCTCTCCAAGATTTAGATTCTAACATTTCAGTGATGATACTGAAGTCATCTAGGAGGCTGCTGTTAGATTCCCCTCAAAGCCACCTCTCCTCCAGCCTGAACAGGCCTAAACCCCTCAGTCTCTCCCTACAAGGCACGGGCTTCAGCAGCCCCCCCAGCCAATTCGGTAGCCTCTGTTGAACTTGGTCCAGTGTATCAGTTTATTTCTTCCATTGGTAGATGCAAAACTGGACACAGTACTCTATTCACTACTCACTAGATCACATTTAAAGTGGAATAATCACCTTTCCTTGATCTACTGATTATGTTCCTGTTGACACAGACCAAGACACTGCTGGCCTGCTTGTCTGCCAGGGCACAGGACTGGCTGGCACATCCAGCTTGCTATCTGCCAGCAGCCCCAGGTCCTCCCTCTGTCCCTACAGCTCTACTCTCAAATGTTTTGATCAAATCTCCCCCCTCCCCTCCAAATTTGATTGTCATCTATGAACTTCATAAGAGTACACTCCACTGCTTCCTGCTCCAAGTAACTGATAAATCCAAGGTACCTTGTCATACTCCACTTTTTAATGAGCCTCTAGGGAAGGCATGACCCAGTAACCCTAATCAACCATTCAGTTTTTTAAACCTACTTAGTTATCTATTCATCCTAACTTAAGAAGAGCTCTGGGGTTCCTCTGGCCCCTTGAAATAACTCTAAAAAAGCTTAACACAATATTCTTGCTTGCAGAAGGTGATTGGATTTTCCAAGTAAAGCTTCCATAGCCAAGGAGATCCAAGAAAGCAGAATTAGGCTAAGAAACGATGAAATAGAATTAGGAAGAAAAACTACCTTTATATCATAACAATACACATTAGTCTATAAAAATAGACTTGCTTCCAGTCAGCTTTTATTAATAAGTTTATATATAAAAAGAAAACTTTGATTTCAGTTGTGATGTACTCAAATCTTTTTTAAAACTCTGAAATCATATCAGAAATATTTGCTTTCTGTAGTTAGTTCTTTGGAAGCTTGATTCTTTTTAAATCACTTTTCCCATCCTTAACCTGCAGAACAGAATGCCTTATTTTGTTATTATTACATGAACTTAAGTTTTTCATCAAAGTTTGTTCAGAAACTTAAATACTACAACAACAATACTGCATTTGTTTTTTGTCACATTACAAATTTCCCCGGATGACTCAGGAATCTATGTTGATGCACAAAAAAAATATATAAAAAAATTAAAACTGATTTTCTTTTACCAATATGCATTTTTTAAAATCTWTTTAAAGGGGCTGCTGTAATCAGGATCTGTTCCCCCTCAGAAACAGAACTGACCACATATTATAACTTTAACATATGGAAAGTATAGGCTTATTGAACCTAACCTTTAATTTCTATGTGTTTAGCAAGCAAGCATTCTAMATGAGAAAGGCTGTTTGTTTTCTGTTTTGCTTTAAAAAGCTTCTACTCACTAAAACAAGTCTAAGCTATACTTCCAGTAATTAGCTTTTCTGCCTGCACAGGCAGAAGGGCTTGGAGCTAGGTGCAGGGCTGTTCCAGGTTGTTACGATTTCTATTTTACAAGCAACACTGGATGCTGTTGTAGCTCAGAAGCAATACAAAACTACTTGATGAAGTTGTTATTTCCTAGCTGTAACATCCAATGCATCCCGAACTGATGCACAAAACGCACAGGAAAGCRAAATGTCTCATCTTGCCCAAGGTCACACGATAGGCCAACAGCATTGCAGCAGGCCGCGGCCGCCGGGAGCCCAACCGCGGGAGGACACAAGCTCTCCTCCGAGGATGGGGGCACTAAGCGTTGCTGTTTACCAAGCGCACTCTAGACGCGCTACGGGAACTGGGGAAGATTTCTCCCCCAGTGAGGAAAAAAAGAAAAACCCACCGCATCCCGAAGCCCTACAGGGGAGCTCTGCGCCCTCTCGGCCCAGGGTACTGGCTCGCCCGACCCCTCCGCGGCCCTCTGCGCCCGCCAGAACCGCGCGGGGATCGGGACCGAGTCGYGCCTCCTCTGCCACGACCCGCTGCCCCCGCCTCCCCCTGCGGCCAGAGCCGCTCTCGGCGGAGGGACGACGGGCCTGGCTCTCCCCACGACTTCGGGAGCGAGTACCGCCCCGCACGGAAGAGGACACCGAAGGTCACCGTCGCGACGRCGCCCAAGGCGGCTCCGGCGGCGCCCCCATTACCTGGGGGTTGTAGGCGGCGGACGCCGCGGCCCCGACCAGCCTCTGCGTGAAACCGTTGAACTTGTAATACATGGTGGCCGCCGCCGGCACGCGCGCACCTAACGGCCCACCGGCGCCCGCCTGCGACGCCTCACGCAGAAGGACCCCAGCCGGCTTTTTGCGCCTCCTTAGCGCGCAAGGTCCCGAAGGCTCATAGTCCTCTGCCTCGAATGCCTGAAAACAGTGAACTCGGGAAGCTGCCAGAGGGAGCGGGATGAAAAATAAAAAGCCCAGAAACAACACGAGTCTTTACTGAGCCCATAGAAGGACACGTTTTGTGCAGAAGCTGTTCTCAAGGTAACGCTGATGGACATTTTAATCAGGCACCATGCTGGATGCCTAGCAGACTAGGCTATAGTGGGATGTGGGCGTGCGGTAGGTGGTGACGACGGGGGGGAGGGGGAAAGGGGGATCGACCAATCAGCGCAGGGGGTAGGTGGAGCCCCGCCTCCTGCGAGCGGGAGGGACAGYTGGGGAGTCGCGCGGGCGGCGGTTGGGGCCGGTTCTGTGGTGGGTCTTCTCGGGTCTCAGGGAGGTGTCTTCACCCCAAGCACCAGAGCCCGAGAAGGCGGTTCGGGGGAAGGAAGTTCCTGTGTAGGAGCTGAGTGGTGTTGCTTGTGCGAGCTCCTGTAAAGCTCTCTAGTGGGTCTGCGCTGTTGGTGGTGCGTTTGCGAGTCTGCATGGGCAAAACGGGGTTCAGCTACRTGGTTCTGTGTTCTTTCTCGCAGTTTGCTTCGTCTTCTCTGACACAGTTGAGGTTTCCCCTTGAGAGTGCTCTCAGTGCTGACATGTAGGTTGTTGTTGCCCTGCTATAARTATTGTGGTAATTATGGATATCTGATGTATTAGCATTTCATTACTTAATTCAGGTTATTCAGATTTTGAGACAAAGTTGACTGTTTTGAAATACTAGTTTTCTTACAGGAAYCAAGAAAAAAGGCAAACTTGCTTTCTGCACCTTTATTTCTGTGTTTTTCTATTAAGCAGTTTGCATTCACTCCAACAACCTTTTTTAATACATATGAAATCTGTAATGTTTTTTGTTTTGAGCTTTCCATAATAAAATCAGCACTATRAAGTGGGTGAATGTGATAAGGTGCTTTTATTGTTTTGAATGTAATCTTGAAAAGTCTAGCAGCACGAACACTGAAGGCATAATGTAGAGGTTTTGCCAAGCTTTGGAGCATTCACGGTCCCAAGAGGCCTTGAAACTATGGATGTTTTGTAGTAATTTGGTTTCTGCATGTGCTTTGGGCCGTAGATTGTTGCCAGTAGAGAYCTCCTTGCTAGCAATCCAAAGCATACTGCTCTTTTCTGAGTCTGATGGTGCAAACTCTTAACAGGAATTCACACTGAGTTGCATACTGTTTGTTAAGATGATACGTAATGAGGTCTTATTAAGAAACAGTGATTTATTGATAATGTTTCATCATTAGTGTCCTGGACCAGAGTTAGAATATCTGTTAGGAGTCCCACGTGCAGTTTTAGATATGCATGCTGTAAAAATTGCTGTGGTCATGCACTGAGTGAAAACTTAAAATATACTTTTTTTATAAACTGAGGGTAGATCTATCTGTTGAAAGTGTTTTACAAARTAAAATACCTATATAAAGAACGTATGATTCCTGTGCCTAACCCTTTGACACCTTCTATTCAGTTTTGTAGAATTTGAGTTTGTTGGCAAGTAAATGGAGCATTGAGTCTTCCTGGATTTATCCCCCTTATGAACAGACATGTCCTGTACAGAGTAACAATCGTTCAATAACAAGAAATGYCCCTGTGAGCCCTGTACTTCTCTTTGGTTGTAAGAACACGAATGTGAACCAGAAGTAAGTGTAGGTCCTTGGTACTACTATTCTTATCCATGCCTGCTGCACTGCAAGCTAAGGATGTTTTTTCTTTGAGACTTCAGTTCTGCAAATTCTGTCTCTGCTTTCCTGTTAAAAGAAGAACCAGATGGGTGTTTCATACAGAGTGAGAAACATCTACTTTGGGTGTTACGTATTAGGAATGATAACCTGAGGTTGCAGGTTATCTGCACAGTAAGTAGGAAATTTATGAAAATACTTTGTAAATGTTATGGCAATAATTGAAAGCTTTAAGGATTTTACAAGACTAGGAAATAATGAATTGGAATATTTCTTGCATAACTTATGGTAGAAAGGAGGCCGTTCAAGATTCTACTTATTTCAAATTAAACTAAACTAGAATATATGTTTGATTGCAAATCTGCCTGTGATGGAGCTGAAGACCCTAAAGATAGGGAATATATATTTTAGAGTGGAACACTGTGTATCTAGGCTATATTTGGAYAGTTACAGTGCTATTGAAAGTCTACTGAAATCCTTGGAAGCTGGCTCATGTTATAACTGCTCTGAAATCTTCCTTGGCCATAATCTGTCTGCAGATGCACTGTAGCTCCCTGCCTCCAGCTATTTCAGCGTTTACTAGATGAAATAGTTGTGTCTGGCAAGCTTTTACTAAGGTATACCTTGATTGTCTACATTTTGTTCCAAAATTAATATATTCTGCAGTCCCACAGGAGCAGAAATTTCTGGGCAGGTCATACCTGAAGATAATCTMCTTCTGTGTTCTAGTTCTTCTATGGATGCTCTTGAATCAAGTTCTTGAAGTGTCACCAGTATTAACTGAAAGCCAAAGAAGGGAAAGGTTCCTGTCCAGAAGCACTGAGGAGGCTGTGAAACACATGTACTACTTTATCCCCCTTTTTGCTTAATTAATCTAAATCATTATGCTTAAAAGTAAACTGTGACACTTCACTGYTGTAAGCTGTTGAAATGAAATCTGGTCTCTGCCTCTCTGTTTTAGCTCAGAAAATTTAAAAGATTGGGAGTTGTTTACTTTGCGAAAGAGATGCATAAGAGAATGATGCAATTAAAATTACAGTAATGAATGAATGCTCTTTTTCTCATAACAAAAGAGCATGGGGACAGTCCGTGAAAAGGAAAGTAAAAAACTCAGAATTAGGTAAAGTCTTTCCTTTAGAGGAAGAAACTTTCTTTTGCTTTAGGGTCTAAACTTTTGCCAAAGATCTCCTTTGCTTATCAGACTTTGATATATTGGGTAATTAGTCTGTAAAACTTACTGAGGTAGGAAGTCACCGGGGTGAAATGAGGCCATTCACTCTGGCAGGCTTCAAAGAAGGATTGGTCRTCTTTGTGGACAATAAAACTGTGTACAGTTAATGTAAACAAAATGTCCTAGAAGGAAGAGATTTTAAGCTGAGCTTTGACTTTTAGACATTAGGTCAAATGGGGGCAATGTCATGAGGTTAGGGTATTCTATCCCYGTTGTCCCTGTCTGATAGGTCTTTTATACCTTCATCTGCAGGGTGGTATTGGCAACAGCTGGAGACAATACTACCCTAAGATCCACACTATAGTCTAATGGATTGCTTTTTTCTTTTCCTATGTTTTAAGGGCAGTTGATTTAATACATGCAAGTTTGTGTTTATGATGGCTTGTTTCTGAAATAGCATTAAGATTATGCTTCAAGATGAGTAATTTCTGGGGCTGAATGAAAGAAGCAGAGTACCTTGAGGTTATTGTGKTTTTTTTCCTTCAAATTTTGTGTATTTATTTTCTTTTTGAAGATAAAACAAGACCTTATTCTATTACTTAATGAACWAAACCTTCGTATGCTGATCACTATTTCAGCACAGATGTCTGTAACTCCAACTCTGAGAATCTGCCCATGCAGCTCTGTTCTTGAATTGCTGAGAACAACTGTGTGGGTGGATTTAGAACATGAAATTGCTGTGTGCACTCATGTTTGTTTATGCAGAACTCATTTTTAATAGAGATAGATTGGATTTGCTTAATGTTTGTTTCGTGTGTCTGTGTATAAATATATGCATATATAATATATACAAAACCCCAAACTAGATGATCACCAAGCATAAGCTCTATTAATGTAAGAGACTGAGTAAACATACTGTAATTGAAACATTTTCTCAAGTGAAAGAAGTAAGTTAAATTTGTGTGCAGAATAATCACCCAAGGCAGTGGCTGCTTCTAAAAGGTGTACCTGAATTTATTGGTGCTTTACTGCCCTTGTATACTGAATATAGTACAGATGACATTTTGACAATAGCAGTGTAAGTCTTCATTTCAACTAAGAAGTTTCTCTGCAACAGACTTAGAGACACTTAAAATATTTGATAATTACCTAGAAGTTTTGCGTATTCCGCCTTTAAAAAAAATAATTGAAATCTCTAGGCCTTATTTTTATGGCTTTTAACCATTATCACTTTTGAAATGCCATACTAGAAAGTTGGATCCTTTGTCCCTTTGACTTTGATAGCGATGACCATAGGTCAAAGTTTCTGCCTAGAGGTTTTCTGCCATGACATCCTTTGTCCTCTGCAACCAGAAGGGAAATTGCAAGATGGCAGTACCTTATTCTTCCTGAGGTTTTCCTTTAAACATTCTACAGGTAGTGGAGTAAGTTCCCAAATAAAGTGAGCAGTATCTCTGGACACCCAGAGGTGTCTGCTAGGTTTTATATTTTTACACTGCTGCCAAAGTCTTCCCTCATCTCTTCCATCTGCCTCCCTAGGCTGTAAGTGTTTACTTCCCAAACATTCAACAGTCCCAAGCAAAAGTTTATTTTTCTCAGATTTGTTGTAGATACTGGGACAATGATGCGCTGTCCTCGTATTTCATTTCTTCTTGCCAGCTTTCTTGTATGTAAATCCACAGACTGGATTCCAGAGACAACCCCATCCTTAAATCTTAACGAACTTCCCTGAATAAGGCAAGTTGTATAGACAAAGCCCTTCTGCAAATGCTTTCTGCATTTTCTGTGGTATAATAGATAGTAKTGTGGAGCTGGGCTGAGAAACCTGTTTCTCAAAGGAAAGAAAGGAAAGCAAGGTATTAACAACTGAAATATAATTGTCTTGGAAACCTACAGGGCAATTTACACCAGGTGGTTTGACTTGAGTATCGAAGTCTTTTGCTTGCTTGGTCTAGTGCCCACTCATTAGTCACTTATATTTGTGATCTTAATTATCATTGGTCACATTTCAGAACATTTCGTACAGSTGTACTTGGGCTTTATTTACCCTCTCCCAGTGGTGACACTGCCCCGTATCCTGTCTTTGCTGGAGAAGATAATAGTCCTTAAGATGTAGGATTGCCAAAGCCAACTGTTCAAAAATCATGAGTTTGGCTTTAAAAACTTGTCAGTTTCTTTACTTCTTAGTATTGTGATCAGGTTTTCCCACTTCTCTCTCAAGCTTGAAGATGTAAGGAACATGAATAGATGAAAGCAGAGTTTCATGTGATCCTTTGAGTTCTTGTAACAGTTATCATAGTTAATACAATTTCAAAAGTTCATAAATTCTGGATTATTACTTCCTAGTGAAAGTAAAAACTGTTAGAACTGCACACCCAACAAAATGGAAGCTGACCTATAAGTACATGCAGAGGCAATTCTGTTTGACAGAATGCATTGAACCAATGCTATTCAGGGGACAAAAACAATAACAGCAATTCTTCTGTACAGAGCATCACTGCTAATAATTCTCAAGGTAGTGCCATAAGTARTTGTACTTTTTTGACTGATTTGAATATCCAAGAATCCATGTCAGGACAGTAGATAAGATCTGTTGATTGTGTTTTAGCTAAGGCTGTAGCTGGAATGCAGAGCYGAAGTATCATCTGTCAGTCTGCTCCTGAATCCAGTTTTCCTAGTTTTTCTACAGCAGGCTTTGGCTGAGTCTKCAGACTGAATAAGCAACCAGGACCATGCTGCGTGCCATGACTGCTCAGCCAAGATGAAGCCTAAGAAAAGCAAATCATTTGGTAGTAGGTTCTGATTTACTAAACTGGGATCTGCAACTGAAGTGAATTGCTTATAGTTCCCTGAATCCACAAAGGYTGCAAATGGCAGATCTTCATTATGTTGAACAGGAGAAACTGAAATACGTGGAACAAAAAGGGAACCTTCCTCCAGATACASTCAGCTGGGAAGCTCTAGATCAGAAATGTGCTTCTGAAGTGAAACGCTCATTTCTTCCTGATGTTGTTTGGTTTGCATCACTGAGCAATCTTGGCACTCATAGACTAGATTCATTTTTAGATGAAGCAGGACTTCCTGCTAGACTGCAAGATGCGCTTAAGCAGCACACCAAATGAGCCCCAGCTGCTGTTCAGTCAGTAGGCCCAGACTAGAGCCAGTCTAATGTAATCTTTCCCTGAAAGATTCAGGTCCTCAGCATCAACTGCTCCGTTTTACACATTGCTGCTATTGTCTGCACTACTTCTTACAAGGTAGTAGCCTGGGAAATGTGGAAGACTGGATATGAGGGTAGATTTTCTAAATTCTGATGCCTGCCTACAATCACATTCACAGCTACTGCCTCTAAGGTGCTCCTCATGATAATGCTATGGGATAAAACAGCTCAGAGCCAGCTGAASTCTCACTATACTTACTCAGAAACCCAGCTTTGCCCTGGTTATTTGTCAGGAGGGGCTATATTTTGAGGGATTTCTGTATAGCTGATTTTAAAAAGGACATACTTAAATTTAGTAATACTAATGTCAACTGTCTAATTACTAGCTAAATCTTTCTCATAGAAAATATTCCTGTTTTATGAATCATTTAGTATATCAGAGGTAACATCATAAAAATTGATTGCTGTCATGAGATCACCATCCCCTGCGCTGAATATAAATGCATAGTTTTGACTGTATTTATTTTTGAGGATTGTATTATTCTAGCAGCAAGAACCATTACCCTGTGATAAAGTGCTTCACAACTGACAYTTTCTCCTAGTTACCTTTTCTGTAGCATATATAGCCTCGCTGACATTCTATAAGCTTGTAGTTATTCCTGTTTGGTTTCTTCATAGCATAGCATAACTCAGATTTATCTTAGGAGGTCTTGCAACCTCTTGCAGGTTTCTTGATGTATTTCCTGTTTGTCATGCTGTATTATAAATGATATTTTTCCAATTTAAATATTCTCACTGTCAGTTGTATATATCTATCTGCTTTCTTACTTTCATCAGAAAAGGGGCATTGTAGAACTGGGATCCAAGCAGATCAAAGAACTATGGTCTCCCTTCTCATAGCATGCCCCTGCATAGGAGAAAGAAGATCAGGTAGCAGTGTGGAAGAGAGCCTTGGGGAGAACATAAAGTCCTAAGTGAGGGGAAAATGCAGTTCTGGGAAAAAAAAAGGCCTAGAGACTGTTGGAATGACTAGAATTAAAGGAGGGAAAGCCAAAATAAAATGTTCTGAGMCAAGTCGCTTCACACATGAAAGGGCTGGATAGCTGCAGAAGCAGGGAGGCCACCAAGTAAAAGCTGCCTGCGGCATCTGGCTCTGCATTGTGCAGGAACTTTTCTTCAGCTGAGTGTACGCAGCCTTAAAGAGCTATGGTGACATTAGGCTTCTTAGCACTGCTCTGCTCTTCTCATCTTTTGTTTGTTTTTCCCCAAGCAAGAGATCACCTGTGTAACTACCTGTGTGGATATCAATGGCAGCAATGTGATTCAGATGCTGACCACATTTAACATCTCACTAAAAAAAATCTTGCTGATAATTTGTCTCTTGACAATATTCTGTCTCCTAAGAATTTTTCACAGTAAATATTGCTGAACCATCTGTGACTTCACTGTCTTCTGTGATGCTAATTGCTAATGGAGAGTTTCATTTGGCTCAGTATATAGGAGCCTGAGCTTTTGTAACTGGAAAATAAGTTTTGTTTTCCCAGAAAATGTTGGAGCTTGCAAGAGCATTGGTAGCACAGGCATGTTTTAGTAAGAGTGCTATGTCGTGTTCTGCAGCTTCAGGAGGCTGAGAAGTGGTGGTGAGGAGGTATGGAAACAAATTTGGCACCATGCTTTTACTTGCTTTTTGCTTTGTATACTATTGATTTCTCCCCTCTTCCCCCCCCCCAATATAGTTCTCCTTTTAGATTCTGCAATTAAGAGGTGATATGGTTTGCCTGAGGGATTCTGTGTCTCTTTTAGGAAACAGTATGTGTTATTCACTATTCAAAGGTGGAATGGAAACTTGCTTCTATGGTTCCTCAGGATTGCTGGAGGCAATGCTTTGACCCCATTAAATTGCTTGTTCTAGATCCAGTTGCCACCAAACAGACAGTATCTGATTACTAATACTTGAACTTCAGACTTATTATACACACTGGCTAAACACTTGCCTTATAGTGTAGAGATTACATGAAAATGATGGGAACCAAATTATTCCAATTTCTTTCTTTGCTTTCACTAAATTATTATAGCATCATGTTTGTAGTGCTTCACAACACCCTTTTGTGTGCCTTTTGTGTTCCTTTTGGGCTGATTACAGCCCTAAAGCTTAAAAACTTTCTTAAAGCTGGTTACAGAAAARAAGTAATTCATGAGATATGATTTGCATGTTTGATAGATGAGAAAGAAATACAAGACTGAACAGAGAGCCTATGGATTATTTATGACTACTAGTAAATAACTGCATGTTTTGATAAYGAACTTACCCTATTTTTTTCCTCTGAGCTCTAATATGCAAGCTGAACATCTTTTGTTTGCTTCAGGAGGTCTATGTCTCTCACTTGAATAGTGAAATAAATGCCTACTCAAGTACTGTAGTGTGTATCTTCTTGCTCTAGTCTCCAAGACAATTCATAGTGCTCTACCAGAGCTTTTGTTTCATTCTCTTTTTAAGACCAGAGTAGTAAGTAGGTATCATTTGTATACACACTGTTTTAATACAGTAGGAGAAAACTAGTAGGATAAAGATGTTGCCTGGGAGCCCACGTTAGAGAGAGCAAAGCTAAACACAGCAGCAGTTGCTGTAAATGTTATCAGTAGTCTGGAGTGTGTGTTGGCTGACATGGGGCTGACCACAACTTGACCTGTGTAAGCAGCAAAAGCTGTTTAGAATATCAGCTATTACGAGTAAAGGTCGGGTWGGGACTCTCCGTGCTGAGATGACACATTTCAGTAGAATTTTCCGATGCTCATCTCAGAAAGGAAGGGATGTGATCTTTCTGTTTTTAAGTCAAAAATCTATTTGCCTGCGTTTGTGTTTTGCTGAGTTGCAGCCTGTAGGATCCCTGGATTTCCTTATTGAGGATGCCTTACGCCTTTTGATAGTGATAAGTGCTGAATGAAAAGGAAAACAACTGCTGAATAGAAAAAGATGGTGCAAGATTCTCTTTTATTCTCCTGATCTGAAAGACTTCTTCTGCCAGTGAAACATTCAGAAGAAAATAGTAAATCACAGTGTATAACCCCGAGAAATTGGTGAATTGGGGGTTATTTTTAGCAATTGGGTTATATTTATTAGTGATGAGTGGACTGGAGAAGTGATTTTCAGCATGGTTCCTTGAGAGCAGGACAGAGTTGATATSTGTTTACATACAGAGGTGACAGTAGGAGAACAGAATAGGCAGGATAGGAAGGAGAAGCTCATACTGCTGGGCCACTGAGGTGGGGTGGCACTGCCATTTTGGAGGTATTATGTGCAGACACAGAAGCCTGCTCATCTGGTTAGTGACAGAAAGTAAACGAGGTGGCTAGGAAAAGGGCAGTAACTGAGGAGCATGGAGTTGGATAGAAAAAGTGTGGCAGGAAGACAGCTGAAAAAAAGCACAGTAAAGTCCTATTCTGTTTAGAGTCTGACAGTTATCTGCACTTTACATTCTTAACTTTGGCAGAGTCACTGTTGGAAAGGACTTCATTACTGCCTGTCACAAATAGGTGACTAACTGATACGTGCTTGCCCCTTTTGCATTGTAATACARTATTTTTAACCTCTCCCTACCCCTGTACTCCATCTCCTTTTTTCATTAATCAGTCTACCATGTGCTATTTGCAGTCTTTTTTCAGTTCATATGACAATCCTGTATTGTAAGTAGTGGTAAGTCTACAATGGAGAAAACAAAAATAATGATTTTTCCTATCGGTCTTAAACTGGGGTTTATAATAGTCTCTAATACTAGGGTGAAAGACTATCAGTTTCTGAGACTATTGAGTTGCTGGTAGTGTTATTCTGTTATACACTGGAAATGGACCAGCCAATGGAAGTGCACTGTCCYAGCTTGGCCAGTTTGCTCTCACTGGTTGGTAGAAGCAGCAATCTCATTTTAGTAACCCATCAAAATGTAAAGGGGTATCTACAAATCTGTAAGTCCAACGTCTCTTTGGCAGTACTTGTTCAGCTGTCAAGAATTTGTGCTGAATGACCATTAATGCTGGTATACAAGTAGGTGGCTAAATGCAGRCAAATGATCTCTACTGCAGAGTTTTGAGTGGATTTGAATGGGCTGCAGGATGTGGAGTACTAGATTAAGATTGTAAATGTAGGGTCAGATGTGGATGATCTAGGATATTTTGTATTGCTTTGTAAAAGCTTTGCTTTGCATGACTGTTTCCTCTTGTTACATATGACACTCCTTGTAGGGAAAGAGAAAGCTTTTATTCTACACTGACACAGAGAGAAATGTTTGAGTATTTGCTTTCAGTTATCTAATCTGGAATTGAACCGCACTTCACATGTGCATGGGACAGCCTACATGAGCAGAAGGCAAAAGTAACAGCAGCCTCAGACACTAGATTTTAATGTTTAACCTTAATGCTCCTTGAATAAGGATCAGTGTTGAAGTGTGAAAGAGGGAAGTCTAAGAAAACTAACAGGATAGAGATGCTAGAGGGAAGCAGATGAGCTTCATGGTCACTGGTCTTGCTGAGGGTAACCTGGCAATTACCTCCCAAACTCTGTCTTCCATTACTCAGATGACAAGTAGATTTTTCCAAAACAAAGCAACCTATCAAAGCTAATTTTAATTCACTACTGGGTGCCTGACTTCTTTGAGAAGATTTTGTCTTCAGACATTTCTGATTTTTAAGCTTCTTGAGACAATGGAGATCAAAAAGCTGCTGTTACCAATAAGCTCAGTTTGAATCAGAGTCCAACATACATCCCAAATAAGCTGCACCACAGACAGGAATACTCAAGGGGTCCGTATAGGGGGTTATAAACAAGAATCTTTGGCAGGMATCCAAAATAACTGGAAAGGATTTGTATAAAAACATGTTATGTTAGGTACTTAAATACATTTGTCCATCCCAATGTCATTCCAGCTACAATATACAAAATGAGCAATAGGATCTGAGTAATGATTTGCATAGTAAGGCTCTTAAAAATTGGAGAACAGACCAACTGATGTTCTCCACTTGATAGTATGAGAGGAGAAAGAAAGTACCATTCAGGTATCTCAGAAAACTGGACCTGTAAATGAATGTGAAATACAGAGAGCACAGCAGTTAGGTAAGGGTTGTATATGCATGTTGGAGGGGAGGACCCTTGGAGGGGAGGCCCTATGCCACTGAAAGAACAAAGGATAAAGCTGTGGGTGAAGGATTTCTAATTTTGTTCACAGTATTCCAATGACAAATATTCTCCACATTCCAAAGATACAATAAAATCCTGTCATCAAGTTAGTAGGCAAACTTTGTGATTCATTCTTATCTGTGCACTGCAGTGTATATTTAGTACTTATAAGTTTGTTTTCAGGGTAACTAGCTCTTTTCTGAGAGTTTTATGTAGAATTTGTCTTTGTTTTCTATTGTAACTAATACTTCTGAAGGTTAATGGGAAGCTTCATTCTGCTTTTGACTGCTGAGAAACAATGTGCTTTCAGGAAAAATGTAAGTAGCAGTTGGTAATTTTAGATTAGTCTAAAAGGGCTTTTAGATTTGATTTATTTTTATTGAAACTTTTTTCTTATTACTCATGCTTTTCTTTTCTGAATGGCTGTACTTAGAGAATAAACTTTGAGAATATTTATTTTCTTTTACGCTCATACAGCATCTACCATGGGTCTGTGATCAAGGATTCAAGATGGTATCCTAACATAYGGTCTCAATGTCATATGGTTTCCCATCAGATGGCTCAACTGACTTTAACTTCAAATACTCATTAAACTCTAACAACAGAAGTCATGGATAGAGCCTGTGCTGTCTTGGCACAGCTGGTACGTATGACAAGGCCTTTAGCAATGTAGAAGGGATTATCATCTAAGTACTGCATTCTKTGTGAGCAGCTCTAAAATAAATACAAGAAAAATAAAGCAGAAACAGCTTGTATTTAAATACTTAGTACTTTTAAAAATTCATCTCAGACTCAACAAATTAGTGGCACTCATGCAACAGAGAAATGCCTTGTGTTTCCTTGCTTTTTTATTTTTATTTTTTTTCCTCCCATCTTCCCATCTTGTCTGTGTATTTCTTTGGATTTGTGCTTCAGTCTTAGGCTAWATGGGTTTTGGAGTAGTATTGTCACTTTGATCCAAGGCTGCAGAGCCAAAGTATAATAAGAGACCTCCATTATAATTCCTAATTCTACTTTAGTAGTAGTAAAATAACAATCAAAGAAATATAGAAATAAAAATTGAAGTCAGAGATTCCTGGGATACAAGGGAAAAAGTTCTGATTTTTAACTTTCTGATTTTTAAAATTTAATGAACTTATTTGCTTTTTTCTTTTTAAAATTCTTATGACAAAAATGTATAAAATGCTGTGACATCAAGAATTTATTTTTWTAATATGTTCTATGTATCCAGAGTTGCAACTCAAACTAATAGTGCTGAGAATATCTGGAATAGAATAACAGCATTAAAACTTTAATGATACTTTAAAGATCTTTAAAGATAAAGAATGTTACTCTTGTTACTTCTGATTCCAAAACATTTTAGAAATTCTGTTAGAAAACTACTGACAAAATAATCTCATATGACTATTTGGACACATGCTTGATTTCTTTGGTGATTGATCTCATTTTAAAACTTTTAAAACTAATAAATAAAATATGAGAAGTAAAAACACCCATGATTTCTAAACTAAAATTCTGTTATTTCATAATAATGCAATGGKCTAATGCTAGAATAGTTCATAATGCACTGTTATGATACTCAGATGATTCTTTGTTTTTAGAAGAACATCAGTTTTGTTAATTTTTGGAAATAATATTTTAAATGGCTTCATTTAAAGAATCACCAGAGTACATCTTAAATCTGTTCACCCTGTCCCTTTAGCTTGTAGGACTAATAATAATGTAAGTACTGCACTAGTGAAAATTCTGTTTGTTTTGAAATTCCAGAATTAACTCTATTATACTTTTCTTTTAAATGCAAACAAATTTGAATGAACTAGAAGTCAAATTCAATCAAATTCTCTGTATTTGTTCTTATAAATAATTTTCAAGGAATAATGTATGTGCTGTATGTCTCATTTTTCATTTTGTTTTGACAATTCTGTTGCCCATAATTGTGATATGCAATTGCTGTTGTTGAGAAGAATAACCCTGTAAAAGCAGTAGTGTAGGGTTAACTTTATTTATTGTCTCTCACTGACTTCTAGATAAAGAATTTTTTTTATTGTGTAATCCTCCTTGGTTCTAAATAGCAAATATGTCCTTTTGGTAGCAAAAAATTGTTGCAGGAAGAAAGTTTCTGCCAAGATAAATACCAATATGAATAGCCATAGAATTCCTTTGTTAAAAAAGGAACACATCTGATAGAGTTGGAAATCTTTGTTTTGAYCCCTGCTCTGTGAAATATACCCAAAAGGCTAGGAAATTTTGTTTCRTGATTTTATACATCTAACACTGTATTCACATCAAGACAATATTTATAACTTTTCCAGACTATATTATACACATTTCTCTACAGATATGTGAATATAGAAAATTAACATTCTATAAAATTATAAACCTTTGTGTTTATAAAGAACAAAAGAGTCTAAAATGCTGTAGTTGCAAACATTCACATTTTATTAATCTGACCAAAGATTTTTATTGTTATTATTAAAATTTCTTGTCAAAACAGATTGTCAGTTGGTTGCTCACTGCGCAGTCTTCATGATGCTTAACCTATTTGTCATCTGCAAAAGATAATTCCCTATGTTGTGTAGCATTTCACAGGCCTATGTAATATTAGTTTTTAACTGTAGAACCAGCATTTTGTTGTTCTATATGTGCTGGGCAGAACATCTGCTCATGTAAACTGTTAAAGCTCCAGCAAGGCTGAACACCTGTCTTTCTTACTGTGCCTCCTTTATAAACAAGGACCTGGTTTGTGGAGCAAGAACTAATATATATGTATACACACACACAAATGTGTATATTTGCTTTGACAAACAAGTAAACAGGAGAAAATATGAATCAACTTTCTTTTTTTAAATCATCATAAAAAAAATTCAAAGCAACATAATCAGTTTTGCTGTGTACAGCTTAGGTAATTTTCCTGCAAATGCCTCCTCAAAAGTGCATCTGAAGGGAAAATACTAAAATTTTCAAGGTACTTCAAATGACCAAAATTTCCTTTTCTGTGGCAGAAAATTCTGAACCTGGTAGACCATGTTCATTTTGCTGGTGACCAGTTCACAAGAAACTCACTGGTATGACTACTGATTTTTAGTTGACTAGTGTGCACATATGATCACTTCTAGGCTGACATTCCAGTCTCATAAGATTTTTGTGGTTATTACTCAGAGGGGAAGAGACAAGTGTTTTCCACCCATAAGAGTGTCAATTTTATCTTAGAAACATCAGGGTTAAGTACTACAAAAGCTGAAGACTAATTTCTTTATAGGCACAAATTTCCTATACAAGATGAAAATGCAGTAACTTTCCATTAAATACAAGGGTATCAAGATATGAATCTTACATTAGCAGCGTTTTTATCCTCATCAAACTTGTTGCTAGGTACACAAGGATCAGCCACTGTGCTCTAAAAGTTAATATCCCATGTTAAATGTCTGCCCCACATGCTGGTAAAACTGTTTAAAATCACCAGCTGATCAAATTATTCAGATTTTTTGGAAGTGTTCATAAAGTGTTCATGATAGCTTTTCTTTTATTACCGCTAGCATAGCCTTATATAAAAAGAGATGATAACCTTCCATACTTTGTAATTTTTATTTTTGGTGAATATACTGGCTTCATGTAGAACTACAGAAGGAAAATGCATTGTAGACACCTCTCAATTCCAATGATACTGGGGAAGATCAAATGTTCTCAAGTGGCAGTCAGTACCTTGAAGGACTGCAGTCAATATATAATTATACACTGTAACATATAGTAGTCAGTCCTAAGGATTGAACTTCGTATGTAACATGTGATTAACCTTTGTTATCATCAAGATGTGTAATTGCAGTTCAAAATTCATTGGCACTGGTTTCATTTTAGATGAACAGAAAAGCTGGGTCACAGTTAGATATAGCGTCCTCACGTATTGCCAGTTTTGTTATATTCGTGTTCCGTCTGTTTCAACTGCAGATGCTTCATATATTGAAGGAGGTACTTTCCAGGAAATGTTTTATTGTATAAGGTTCASATTGGCAGTTATTAGAAATGAGCCAACTTGTCTTCATTTGGCTTTGGAAATGCTGTATTCAGGCACAGAGCGTGTTGTACCCCATGTCTGCATAAAACAAAGTCTCTGGTAAACTTTAGTAAAACAATTTAATCTGTTTAAAGATAAGCTTATTCATGTTCTCATGTGTAATTCAGTATTTTTTAAGTTTCACCAGAAAGTCACCAATCTATTGAAAATGACAAGTCAGGAAGTCTATTTATTTACTGTAAAGCCCTCAAAGGCTACCTTTGACATCAGGCTTCTTCAGCTTGGTTTCTAAGGAAACTTGAAGTCAACACGCTCATAACCATACTACACAAAATAGAAAACAAAAAGTGTGTATCTCTACATAGGGGGATTACATGGAGAGCAAGTTTCAAAATAATATTTTATTATACCTCAAATTAAAAATACATAAGTTCATTTTGCCTACATTCTGCCATACAAAAATCAAAGATTAGCTATTTAAAATGACTTAAAACTCCACAGACCYTTACACAATTATTTTCAGTAGGTAATCTTTTTATACTGGGTAAGAGATTCTTTAAGTGGCAAACACTTCATAAAGCATCAGACATTTTGTTCTTATACCAGATATAATCTGAATTTATGCATCTTTGAAAACTTCCTGTCCTTAATTACTTATACAAAATGATTCACGATGTAAGTTGGTATTCACAAGCTATGTGCGTTAATTTGTATTTTTCCTTTTGTACTGACAGCTAAAAATTAGCTATATAAGTAGTCCTAAAATGCATATTATTTTTGTCTTGAAATCAAGATTGCAACATTTTTTAAAGTATATACAGATTCCTTATGCATTTCAAATTTAGGAGTTTGGGGAAGGGGGGAAGGTTGTATCTCAGGGTATTGGTTTGGTTAAATACATGGACAAAAGACAAAATAAGTTTTAATGGTCGTATGGAAACTAATATTTTCCCCAAGTATTTAATACCTGGAAAACAGCATGTGAAAACCTGGCAGGCTACGTTCTTATATGGTTTTTTGTCCATTTTTAATGGAAAAAATAGGAGAGGGACACACAAAGCAGGTATTTCCTCCTTGAAATTGGCTATTTTTTTGATACTGTCAAAATAAACTTTTCATTAGAAGACAAAAATGTTATTTTCTTCAACAGCTGTGCTTGACAAAATTGAAATTTCAGACTTACATCCAAGGAGGAATTTGTTTTTGTGAGGAGGAAAAAACATTTCAACTGACTGTAATATATAATATAAAAAGGATATATATATATATATATATTTATATATATAGTTACACATGCAGGAATACAGAGCCAGCATCTCAGCTGGCATAAATCATGTAAGTGTCTCTGAAGTCAATACTTGTCTAACTAACATCAGCAGTGAATCTGACCTATGAAATTTTTGCTTAACTGATATTCCCCATTCTGTGGAGTGCAAGAGCAAGTTTCTGAACTACGTAATTCTGACATAAAGGGCATACATATAGCAGTCTAGGGCGGTATAGAGCTGACCTTCTGAACATCAGTACTCATCAGGGACAAGAAACAGAGGTATGTCTGTAATATTACTTAAAACTCTGTTCTTTAAAAATTACAGAAGGAAAAGTGAAGCTTGGCAGTGGGAAGGCTATTGAGATCATTTTCAGGTCTTCAGAAACCATTTGTAATATAATTCTTTAAGACAAATGCTAATGAATTTTTCATGTCTTGAGTACTCTTTCATGGTAGAGCCTTCAATGTACTGGTTACTCACCAGTCTGGTACTTTAATCTGAGTGAGCAATTCGAGAGATGTGTTTTCTAGGCGATAACTCATTTTATTTCTAAAGCTGTTAACAAATATGTATACAAAAGATGCTTCTGCAGTACAGTAATAGTAAATACTTTGCACTAATTTCAGGCAAGCACACCAAATTCAACTATGCTGATGACTGTGAACTTCCATATAAATAGGAAAGCTCCCTGCTGATGTTTATTGGTACCTAAATTTGTAAAGCTGTACCTAAATGTGTTTTAATGTTTAACTGCACAGTTCTACATGACAGTCTTTCAGAATTATACTGAACAATGCTACTAAAGCAGTACTACACAAGAAATGTAGTGTACAATATTTCAGAACCTAACTTGATTCATTTTAATTTTCTAGTTACATTGGAGAATATACTGTTTTGCCAAGTGCAACTCCTACTTTATATTTTGCTTTTTTCAATATCCTTTGGGCTTTTTACAGTTGTTTTTGAAACTTCCATTAAGTTAAAGTGTATCCTTGAATAAGAATCATAGAAGTTAAAGATGATGGAGTATCATCTGACAGGGAGCAGCTATTCTTGTTTTCTAGTGCTTTCTCCAGACTGTTTCAAGTGATAGAATTATATAATTTCTCCTAGAGAACTTTTACTATGCTATGTTCTATGTGGTTAATTAAATGGAAGAAAAATCTATGCTTATTGATATATATCTTACGTGGATGGAGTTCAACAAAAAACCTAAGTAAAATTTGGATAGCTGCTCCACTAAGCTACCAAAAAATATATTTATCAATGCCTGGATTTTTGTGCTGATCTTTGTTAAAGTACAACACTTACTTCTAAAAAAGAGCTTGTTCCAGAGCTTATAACCAAGAAAATGCAAGCTACAGCATTCAGAGATGCACATACTCATCTTGGTTATTCCACTGCAAATTCAGAGCAATGCCACRGACTTCACTGGTTTTACTAAAGATTTGTGTGCTTCATCAAAGATCAGAATCAGGCATTATTTTTTTTTTTTTTGCCCTACAGACCTATATTCTTCATCTTTTTTAAGTGGCAGAACAAGATCTACTCTGTTGTGAGGCTCAAAAGTAGCAGCAATTCTTCAATATCTGATTCGCTTATCTGTGTGAAGAGTGGAGATATGTCAGTCGAGTAGGCTTCAATGTCTCTGAGGGGGATTTAGATTTTAAAGTCTTTGAAAAATTTCTGCTACATATTGCTTAGCATGATACAAGATATATTTATGGGAATGATGAGTCTCAGTATTAAGCCCATTTTTTATTCTTTTGTGTGTGTGTGTGTGTGTGTGTGTGTGTGGAAAGGCAAGCTGAAGACCCCACTGGCTTGGCTGAGGGTTTCTGAGTCCTCTTTTGCTATTTCATTCTCTCAACTTTGAGACATCGCTCCCTCTCCCTACAAGGTGCCCAAGCCAGATGGCCATCCTTCCAGTCTSAATGGTGACGAGCTTTCTCCAGGCTGGTGAGAATGTTCCATAGGACTATCCAGTCAAGAACATGTGAAGGGACTTTCCACCATTCTCTTCTAAGACAAAGCTTAGCAAGTAACTACAACAGAATGCAAATTTGGTCAATTTAAGAATTCAGCAGAGAGGCTTCTACTGTACCTAGCAGATCGGAATTTGAGCTCATGATAACATTGCACAAAGCTATGGTAAATGAAAGTAATTGGCAAGGCTAATAAAACAATGCCACTAACCACACAAATTCCTCCAAGAATCCTTCCAGGTACAGTGATGGGACACATGTCACCGTAACCAACTGTGGTCATAGAGATGATCACCCACCAACAAGCAGCAGGGATGCTGGCATAATCCTTATTCTTTGTTCCCAAGTCCAGCCCATTTTCAAGAAGCTGGGAAAGTGCACTGAAAATTGCCATAGCAACACAGATAAAGACAAGTAGCATCACCATCTCCCTGTAACAACGCTTCAGAGTCAGACCAAGTGTCTGAAGGCCAATGAAATGACGAGCAAGTTTAATCACCCAAAAAATCCTCATCATTCTTAAGACCCTCAAGGTGACTCCAGCCCTCTGAAGCTGCGAATTTTCCCCAGTAAAAACTGTCATTAGAACAGAGATGTAGTAGGGAGTAATTGCCAGTAAATCAATGATGTTGAGAGGTCTTCTGACAAACTCACACTTGTTTTTGGAGACGATGAACCTCACAATGCACTCTGCAGTGAACCAGCCTATGCAGATAGCTTCAATTATCCTGCCAAAAGAAACAAAGTACAGTATTTATGTTCTGTGAAAATGCTTTAATGGATGGATGTTTGGTTTGTTTATGGACATTACCAAATTGACATTCAGACCTTCACAGACAACAAACAGAAAGCCACACTATGCRTATTCTGAGCAGCTAGCACCATGTTTCAGCAATTAACCTGTAGATCTACTGAGAATTTTAAACCAATGTCTGCTAAGAACTCAGAGATCATTTTCTTAGAATTATAAATTGCTACTAGTTATAATTCTGTGCAAATATTCCTAAGAAATCTGGAATGCTACAAGAAATTAACATGTCCATGTCTAACATAATCTAGAACATTTTTTTTCCATTTCTCTCTCTTTTTTAAACTAGGATGCCTGATCCACTCTAGGAAAGCCAAAGACTGAAGATCAGTGAACTGCCTGATTAGTAACAGCGGTGTACTGAACCAAACTGCTAAACTACTATAAAAGTGAAGATGGAAGAGGTAGAAATTGGCTTTTGCGTCAGACCCCCCRTGCATTTTGGGTCTTCATCATCTAGCATCAGTAAGTCCATCGTATGCCTCCCAAACAGGGGCTTACCTACAGCCTATATTCAGAACTTTGTAGGTATAGCCAACACATACAGCCAGTATTTTATTCTTCACCAGTGGGTACACACTACAGTCTGCAGTAGTTGAAATTCATCTTTTGTTTTAAACACAATTTCACCTGAACAGTGTTGTAGCAAAAATGTCAAGGTAACCAAAGCAATAGGCAAGATTGTCTTCTTGCTAAGCACAAATAATAGCCTAGATAAAAGAAAGCAATGCTTCTTCTAAAAAGGTAAATTCAGTACATTCTTGGATATTTTAAAGTTCCAATGCAGTGAATGAGATTTGAGAACATTCTCTCACTTGAATGAATGAAAGGTAAAAACAGAAGATAAAAATACTGCTCGAGAATTATTCAATAACTGTTGTGTACCAAGTATCTCATCATGGATCTGAAAATAACCCCTAAAGAATCCAAACTGTGCTCACTTGTTTAATAAAGGAGGGAATGCAAACTAATATTTCCCTCCCTCCTTTGCTTATCTCTTTTCACATTTTCAGCAAGGTAAAAGCCAGTCACCAGTCTCTTCTCCTACCAACAGGTCTGCAACTGAAATAAGAGTCAAGATTTGACAATACTAGATGAAACCAGAGTTTCTTCCTACTGCAAGAGACCCTAACAAGGTAGTATCTGTAGAACCAATAATTAATTCATAAGTAATCATCCAAGTGTCCTTTAAAAACTAAGKTTTTTTTCCCTAACACATCTGCATACATTTTTACGAGTTCTGAAATCTGCTGCTATTACTGAGGCAATGCTCTGTTAGGAACTGATACTAATAAACTTCATAAACTAACTTTTATAGGAGTTCCATATATTAAAATGTAACAGTTTTTTGTTCATATCATATACTTCAGTTTTATGCTAGAAATGGAGGAAATAGTAACTGTCAGTTGACATAAAGTCATTAACTTATACTTTAATTCCAGCCACAGCAAGTTTAAATGAACATAAATAAACTACTTAGAGATAATTATTCACCTAAAATAACAGACTATTCTTGTTGTGTGGATAGCAATGAAAGTTCTRTAAGCAAATGGCCTTTCTTCATAAAGGGCTTGTAAAGTATTTATGTCAGCAACTTTTGATGCGAAGAACTATGAATATCAAAATAGTTTTCTCTTAAGAATTATGGTTTCTCTTAGAAATTAGGCTTTTGAAAATACTACTGCTTCCTTTAATAATGACAATAAGTGATACCTCATGTGCTGATCTGATGATCTGATTTCTTAAAAAGATATTTGGCTCATAATGTCCTCAAAACAAAATGCTCATGTACTTTGTTAAATGAACCTTTCTGTATAAATGTGGATAACACCTTTAATTTATTATTCCTTCATGTGGAAAAATCAAGAAAAAAAAATGGTTAAGTTCTCTTCAAAATATAGCATTTTCTCTCTCATCCTCATTACACACATGATGAAGAAAGCTTTTTTTTTTTTTTATTAATGAAATACAGAAGACTCTCTCTACTAAAAAGCAGCCRAGCAGCAAGATTATGCTAGTGGACACACTGATAAAGTCAGAATGTACTTATAGGTTATTGGCTAATTGGGATCTCATGAAATGCTTTAAAGAAAATTGTAGCTGGATATAAAGTTGCAACTGGGAATATTCTACAATTCCAATACACAGTATTKTATTATATTTTATGAAATTCATCTGGTAGTTCTGCCTGTAACCTATGAAATGAAAAAGCTACTCTTAATTTTGCAAATTAAAGATGTTCTACTTAGTATTTCCTCCTGATGGAGGAGGACATTGAAGACATGATTACTCTACTATCACAAATTAAGCAGKTTATCCTTGACTCAAGCTGTAAGGAAGTTCAGTCCAGATCTTTTTATTCAGTGGAAGTCTTATCTATGAATCAGTATTGGTCTAATACAACTTTGGGGAATAGTTGTGCCACTAAAAATTGATRTTAGATGAAATGTGATCAATGCATTGTTTTACTCTGGAGTTCTACTGGCAGTTTTTGGCTGAAAAGCTACTTGTAAATCAATTATACTGCACTTGGAAGGACTGGAGATCCAGACTTTGAGAGACCTAAGGAACATCACTGATGCAAAGATGACAAAGATCAAGATAGTGTGAAATGTGTTATTGCCATTCCATTATATTTCGCACTTCYGTTTCTCCATGTTATACCTACCCATCTTTCCCATCCATTACACACAGGGAGAAAACGATGGAAAAGAATCTCTCATTTTTCTTCTACCATCTCCCTACTTCTTCACCACCAGTGGAAGAGTTTGATTGCTCCTCTCTTTTTACTCTTCTTTGCCTTTATAAATGGATTTCAGCAGTACTAATCAATCACATCAAAGTGAGCAACTGCTTCTCTAAGCTGAACTGGAAACCTCTTGCCTCTTGTGAACTTTAGAGAGCTACATATTAAGTTTCCACTTTAAGATCAAGTCTCTCTCTGCTTAAACTGACTTATCTTTATAACTAACTTAGATACTTGTTAAGGGATAAATAACATCCAATGAGGAAACCAAAATTAACAGCTAGTCGTTAAGAGAACTTAACTTAATATGCTGTTAATGCCAGTTAGAATGCATTCTCTTGGAAGACTAAAGTTACTACATCTATAATCAGTTCTTAAAATACTTGCTGCGTATTCGTATGACAGACTGCCTGTTATTGCCTACTCCTGAAATAATATGCAATTTAAAAATCTATAGCTATATAATTAAATCATAAGCATTATTTGATAAAATGTAGTACCTGTTTTATAAACTTTCATAACAGTTTTTGATTGCCTTTTTCTCCCATCAGTTGATTTTTAAAATAGTTAGTATTCAAAAAAGAAAGAGGAAAGAAGAAACAAACCCATAAACTGCTTCCTCAAAGAGCCCCTCAAAATTTGTGAATAATCAAAGAAAATACTAGGTCCTAATTTTTATTTGRTTWCTGCTTATACTTATTTCTGCTTATGCTTATTTCTGCTTATACTTATTTTTTGGAAGATCTTCATTGTCCCAGACCTAAGCACATGAGTTTTTTTTTTTTCTTTTCCCTTAAAATTTTAAGCCTTTTGGTAATTAACAGCTTTTCAAGATTGCTTTAATGAGTCTCTTTGTCCATAAACTGAAAGTCAAGCCTTTGTAAGCCTCATTTCTTCCGTAATCTAATCACTGTTTACTTTTCTGTTCCATCTGATAACCTCCTTTCAAAATAAGCTATTTTACATGCAGCGTTAAACTTTTTCAATCATTAACAAGACTAGTTTGTTATACTAAAAGGATCATATTGTAAATAAAGTATTTCAGCTTAGCATTATTCTTCACCTCAAAGTGCCAATTTTATGCTTTAGTATCTTCCGGTGAGTTGGCTGAAATCTCCCCAAAATATTCATTATTAGCAGTATTAGCAATTAAGCTTATAAAAAAACCATACACATCTACAGGACATGAGGAAAACATGATATAATTGAAGACACAATATGACAGGATTAAAGATTAAACACTGCTAACACAACTTAGTTAAATTGTTGCTAAAATCTATTTCCGTGTAAAGCACATTAAAACAGAAAGTGTCCAAGCAATAGCCATCCTGCTCAGGAAGACTCCTAGTCATTTCACACACAATGTTTTTCAGTCCTTTTGARATCAACAGAATTTTTGTATGACAACAAACTGGAGAATAAGGACCATAAAACAARTAGTCTCATTGCATTATAACTTTGCTGGCATTTTTCCATTCTATCCTTGCTTTGGTAGCAATATGTCTTCATGCATGAAACTGCTGCATGCCTTTTATGTTGGAGGACATAATGAAATCTGTCTCAGCACCCCTGGGGGAAGAGCCAAACATCTTTCATAGCTGTCAGGGGATGCCTGGACATAAACATGTTTTCCACCTTCTTTGAACAYGTGTATAGCACTCAACCCTGATGAGCTCTTCAAGGTTCTCCTGTGGCCGGCAAGTGATGCATGTCATCTTGCATCTTGCATGCATGCTTTGTGTTATCTTTATTTTGGAACAACTCTACCACATTTTTGAGCATCTCTTGAATCCATCAGAAGAGTCCACATCTTTATTTTTAAATTAGATCTTTTCAGTTACGTTCTTTAAGAACTTAGTGTTAAATTCAGGTTAGATCTTATCCAAGGAAGGAGYAAGTTCTTGGCTTTTTGGGCAGATGTTGGACATGAATATTTTCTGAAGTTCCACAGAGTTAAAAGTATAATGATTTTTGTGCCTCTGAAGCTGAAATGTAACTTTTTAAACTGATGTTTTGCCAGAATGACAAAATCCCATTGGTAGCTGTTCAGAGATGCTTTTTGGAAAAGTTACTGTGTTTATATATTTTTGCTTAAGAACATAGCAGTAATATGATAACCAAGGGATTCTTTCAATACAGATTTAATCATGATTCAGTAAGTGGAAAAGGGACAACAGTCTCTTCCTTGTGCTAACAAGCTATTTGTATATAGCATTAGAAAAATAGTTTAAAGAAATACAGCGTTGTGCTGGCTTTAAGTCAAGCGGCTTCAAATGACTTGCTATTGYAGGGCTTAAGAAACTCCCCAAAAGATTATGCTTATGATGAGTTTTTAGAYGGGTCCCTGATCAGAGACTCTCAGCATGCATCTGTTGGCACAGTTCAGGAGAGAGCAACGATGACTTGGAATTGCCAAAAGCAACAGAAGGGGAGACAGGTGTCCCTGCTGTCTGCTCCTAAACTGTGCTAATGTGATGCAAATCTTYAGCACTGAGAAGTGAAACATGCCAAGGCAGGGAAGAGAGCAAAATCTTAAAAAGCAAAAATAAATAAATTAATTAAACAAAGTAAAATTAAAATCTTTTAATTCATTAATATGTCATTTTYGTCACACATTCTGAGACTGGTCTCSRGAAMGGCAATCCCTCTGCAAATCAGGGAATTTTATTCTGTCAGCATCCAGTATCTCTGAAATTCAGAATTCAGATTCTTCGTCCCTCTCCTCTTAAAAAGTCTTACTCATGGAGTTCTCTATTGCCCTCTAAAGGGTGTTACTCCAAAGGATCAGAAATAGTCTTCTAGACTGTTCACCCTTTAACTGCTTGGTCACAGCAAAAGGTCCTAACAACATAACGGTTTCTCAGAAAAATCGGGAAAAGTGTGGTGCACTCAATTTCTTTTCTAGAGAAGAGATGTTCACTTAAGAAAAATGAACACAGCTGGTACTAGCTGGTAACAGTAGTAACCCTTATTTCTAACYGCATCCAAGAGGCTGATGCAGTAARTTACAGAGTCAGTTACTCTCTCACGTCTAGAGATGATGCCTTGACACGGTGGAGACACACTGGTAGAGCTGTTTTCACTGCTGCTATCCATAGTGGTTCTGTGGAGAGTCACTGCATTTCAGCCACAAAAATTATCAGTGTGGCATCTCTCCAAGCATTAAGTAATGTAACGTAATATTGAGGAAAGGGCAGTTGTTTTTATCAGTGAACATGAGAGACTAAAAATAGCAGAGCAGGTTTGAAAGCTGCTAAATTTCTTGAAACAATTCTCCTATCAGTAACTCATATCTCTCATTTTGATCTCAAAAGTCAATTGCATCGAAAATTTATGTTCTGAGGCGTTCTAGATAAGCCCATATAATTTTCACTCTCGGAAGTTTTCAAGATACCTTTTCAGAATAACGTAAAGCTTCCATACTTGTAATTACAGTACCATATGTTAAAACTCACTCATATATAGCATTAATGTCACAATTTCTGTTGACAAAAGTATTATTGTATTGTTATGTGAGACAGAATTTCTTGATTTCAATGAAGAACCCTGCTTAATAAACAAAAGGTGTAATTTGGCTTCAAACTGTTGGGACATATCGGAAACTAGTGGCCAGATTTTTAAAAGCATTCCCACTTTAGAAGGACAATTTTGCCAAAGTGCTCAATTACAGATACTGCTGTGCAATTCCTATGACCAGACTTTCAAATAAGCCTAAGTAATTTTATATTAAATTAATACAAGCAAAAGCAAAGAAAATGTAAACAAATACAGAGAAATAAAGTCAAAAGAGAACTGGACGTTAGGTCAAATCCTGTGGCAAGTATTAGTGGTTGTAACTTAACTGTGTCACTCATCACTGATTGTGGCTTCTTTTTTCCAGATAGAGTGGGCTTTTTAATCATGTTACAGCATATATGAAAGGGGTTGCTCTTGTAAGAGAATACGGTGACCTCAGAAGGTGACAAGCTGTGGACTGAAAGGAACACATTTGGTTCTGTCTTCAAGATGTTCACCATTAAATCACTATGAATTCATGTACAGTAATAGCACAGGGGCTGTCATATCTGAAATGAACCATTCTGTACTACTGTTTGTATCTAAGGGGCTTATGCAAGAACATGGTAAGAGGTGTTCAACTTTTATAGTAAGTTATCACCCTTGTTGTAATTCCATAGAGTACTACAATCAGTACTGAGGAAACTCAGCCTATCATTGATAGCTGTCCTTGTGGTTATTTATAAAAGCAGCTTTCACTGCCCTGTGAAGYGTATATCTTACAAGTATTTGGGACCTTAACCTTCAAGCGTTTGGTATATAATACACAATTACACAGAAGCATAAAATTACGCCTGTATGTATATAAATACACACTATACACACACATGTACACACACACACAAAGACACTAAGAAAGAAAAAATGTGTATCGTATGCCTTATTGATCTGCAAGTTAGATTCTTTCAGTAAGTGAAAAGTTAATTTCCACATCATGAAGATGTGAACAAAGATACAATGTCATGAATGGTACTGCTGCATATATTTTTCCRTATCTGTCGGTAGTATCTAAGAAATTTGGTGCCTTACGTAAAGATCACACAGAGCATCCAATCTTTGAAGTAACTGCAATGCAAGAGGAACTATTCAAAGCGTACATATGGCTTTTTAACTGGAAGAACCTGTAAAGGCAACTTTTGACATATCTGAATCTAGTCAGGAATCAACTGCTTCACAATCTGTACCTGCCTTTTTTTTTTCCCTCCATACAGTTAATTCTTTGGCTTAGCTACAAAGAGAATTACAGGTGCCATTTTCCATTAAGTTAATGGAAACTATGAAAATACTTTCCAAGGAATTAATTTGGCTACTAAAGTATAATATATCACATTCCAATTACCTTTATGGTAAAAGATGGTCATTTCATAATGACAGGATTGCGATTTCACTGTAAGGTCCCTTTAGCAGAGTCTAAGCTGGAAAGTTTGTTGGATGTTGTATCTCCTTAAAAGAAGGGAAAAGCTAGAAGCTTTTCTTGATAGAAGTAAGAAACATTTATTTTTTTGTATGCGTCAGTCTTATTTATGAGGGAAATCCCACTTAAGTGGTCTCGATTACATTCTTTAGGTAATAGAAAACAGAGAGTAATGATGCTGAAGTCAGTGGAATCAGTGTACTTCTAAGCAGATCACAAGAAAGATGGAAAAGGGTTTGTCWTACTAATAAGTCTTGAGATTTAGGCTTGAGATTTAGATTTAGATTTAGGGCTTTATAACCCTACAGGCTGGTTTCTGCAGGAGTGTATCACATCATTCAGTGTTCTTAAACATGTTTTGTCTAAAGCAAATTTAAACAATACTGGGGCACAATATAATCCATTTGCAAGAGCTTAACACTCAATTTGATCATCTCCTGTGTCCCCACATGAGGACTAGGGGAAAGGCTACTGCCATATTTAAGATTTTACAGGATCACAACTGTAACACGTACTGTATCTGCTCCAGGAGAAGGGCTTGTACGAATACACATGGAGTGCCTACTGCGCTGTGATTTTCCCAAAGTAAGAGAGGAAGGAATTGCGTTATTTTCTTCTAGGGTTTTAGTCTGCCTCTTTCTACAGTTGCAAGACCTAACTACGATTTCCCAAGTGTATGAACATCCCTACGAGGGTAAGGAGCCCCACGGCTTTTAAAAGCAAAAGCACGCAAGGGCTCCAGGCTCCGTCGCAGGTGAGACCCTCACACGGGAAAGGAGCCGTCCGGAGCTGGAGCCTGCCGCCTCCGGGGGCCAGGGGCTGGCGGCGGCAGGGCTCGCCGTGCACCCCACCGCCGGRCCTGCACCCCGGCGCCTGCCCCCTGAATTCAGCGCCCGCGGAAGGGTAACTCGCTGCTGCSCTCAGGGGGGGCTCCGCTGCCCCCGCCCGCCCCGACGCCGCGAGGTCGGGCGAGGGTTTTAAGGGCGCTCAGCCGATTCCGGCCGCCGGGGAGCCGCGGCGGCAACAGCGACAGACCATCACGACGAGCGGCAGGACACACTGGACGGGACACACGGGCACCGGATAGCGGGGAAAATAAAGGATCCTCCTACCCTGAGGGCTCCCTCACTGACTCTGCTGTGTACCTGCTCTGCTCCTCCACGCTGCGGTTCTCCGGCGCCCGCCACTCGGGCAGGGTGCTGGCGCACAGCACCACCATGGACACGATGACGAAGAGGATGGACACGGTGGCCAGGACCTGCGCGGCCACGGAGGACGTGGGCTCCTCGAAAGTCCGCCGCATCCTCTCCAGCCACTTCCTGCCCTCGGGCCCCGGCGGCCGCCGGCCCTTGCCCTCGGCGGCCGCCTCGCCCGGCGGCTCCCCCGCCGAGTAGTAGGTGCACGTCTCGGACATGCGGTCGTCCAGGCGGCGCTGGCAGCAGTAGTCGAGGTGGGAGCCCTCCAGCCCCCAGTAGATCATCTCGTTGTAGAAGGAGAGCTCGCACATGTGCGGCACGAAGCGCAGGTGGCCGTGCCGCACGTACAGCATGATGAAGCCGAAGGCCTCCGAGTGCCGGTCGAAGAAGTACTCGTTGCGCTCGCGGTCGTAGTCGTCGCACACCTCCAGCACGTCCTGCTCCGAGAGGCAGCCGTGCAGGCGGCTCACCCGCCGCAGCGGGAAATCCTTCAGCACCTCCCGGGCGAAGGAGTACCGGGTGCCCCCGACGTTCAACACCACCGAGGGGCCCCTGCCAAAGTTCATGGCTTGGGCGGGACGCAGGGGGGAAAGGGCCGGGCGGCTGCGCGGGGGGCAGCGCGGGCGGCGCAGGCTGCCCCCGACCCTGCCCGCGCCGCT
>NW_028186579.1:1907156-1925303 GCF_003343005.1 Rhea americana
CCCCCTTTTCTTTCCTCTTTCTTCTTACCCTCTGCGTGGCAGTTGTATTTTCTAGGCTTGCTGGCACCTGGAGCACCGCGGGGTGAAACCGCCCGTGATACGGCCTTCCCCTTCGGCGAGATGCTTCCCCTTGCGAACGCGGCTCCGGGTGTCCCGGAGAAAGGGCAGGTGAGTGAACATCTTCTCAAAGCTGATGCCCAAGGTTTGTCACTGGAGCACTGTGTCTCAGAAAGGGGCGTGCAGGTTAACACGGTGTTTCACCATCCCCACTCCTTGCTACTGTAGATACACGTATGTGTTTTTACAGTTTATCTTTTTTTTGTTGCTGCCATGTTACTTTCCCAGCTGAGGTTTGGACGGCAGTTAGGTGTATTAAAAGGGATGGATGATCATCAAACTCTCTAATAACAACGGTTGCTTTAAATGAGAATGTGAACAAAATACTGTTATTTTAACCATCTCTKGCATCCTCAAAAATATCTAGAGAGACGTGTAGGAATAAACGTGCACGTTGCCACCGAACAGAAATCCGCAAGGTCCGTGGCGCTCGGCAGAGCCCGCACAGCATGTCCGCTAGAGGTCACCGTTAGTCATTTTTCTCGGTTAATTTACTAAGGAGGAAAAGAAGAAACAACCCACCACCCGAACTCCAATTATGAAATGTAGTAAAGCATGCACATCAATCTGTTGTTGCACAGTAAGGTCATTTCTGATCTCTGTTTAGTCATTTGGGTGTCTGTTTTCACATAGCTGGAATGATTTTTGCTACCAGCAGCTGCATTTACTTACTGTTTCTTGGCTGCCAGTTAATTTTATAACAATCGCTATTCTAAACCTCTTCACCTTTCTCTGACATGCGTGCTTCAGTATTTCATTCTTACTGGAACACTTACTAGAACTTCTGGTTAAAAATATTTTTAAATAGCAAAAAATAGCTAGAACTCTCACAGTGATAATGAGTAATCCAGGTGCTCCTAGCTTTGTAATTTGTCGTGCTTCCTGCTCCATACATTTTAACGCCCTTCATACTTCATTGTGAGTTTGCAGAGGAAGAGAGGAAAGTACAACTAACATGGCCTTAAGACATGAATTTACTAACTGAACTCCAGAAGCATAGAATAATGGGCTCGACTGTTCATTCTAGAAATAGTTTCAAGAGAAGAAAAGCTTTATGTGCTGCATGGTGAAGCTGTATGGAAGAACAGGTGAAGTGTTGGGCATACAAGAGTCAGACTTTATTGTATATCAGTTTATGAAGCATGATAAGTTGTTTTAATATGTAATTCTATTTGTAGTTTTTAAAGTTATTTCCTTCTTTAGAATAGCATTGTCACACATTGCTATTGTCACACATTGATAAGCAAAGCTAACATGACAACAGCAACGTTGTTTTCTCTGTGGTCTGGCATGTTCCAGTTTAGTTATTTTAGTTATAATTACTGACTTTCAATAGAAGAGATTYGTTCTAGCTAGCTGGTGTCAATAGCTGCAAACAATGTGTTCTCTCACCAGGAACAGTCATTTAGTAGGAACAGAAACTCAGATTTTTTAGACAGAATTTGTAATTTTCCAGTAAGTGCTCTGATTTTTGGCGTTCTGAGAGTGGTTATACCATTGTAGTTATGAAATAGATGTTTTATCGTAAATTAGTGGTAATTCAGATGGTTTCATGGGAATTACTCAGAATTTACAACTGTCAGTTCAGTGGTTGTATTAAATCTGTACTATTTCCTGGAAACTTCAGCGAGTGCAAGCCTTTTTTGTTGAATTTCATGAGTGAAGATCTTATGAAATTTGAAGAACAAGGTTGAGATCCTGAAAGAGACAGGACATTTTAAAAAAGACTTTGTGTGACTCTCAGTGGAACATCTAGTAATATAAGAGGAAAAAGACATTTTAAAACCTTTTCTTTTTTAAAGTGTGTATTGAAGTTCCAACTGTGCTGTTGTCAAGTACGATACTAAAGTAGTAAAACAAGCCAATAATATCATGTAAATGGGTCAACATAAAACTAAATAGTATTCAACCTTTATGCTGATGGTAGAGTTTAAGGTTAAAAATGAATCTTTAGAAGAACTAAGCTGGCTAGTAATCTAAAACATAATAAAGATCTCTTTCAAGTAGTCAATTGAATTTCTCAGCTCCTGTAGGGGTTTTTGGTTTTTTGTTTTTAGCTCTGGGTATACTCCCTGGGATGTTAAATCAATGGAATTACTCTCTTTTCCTGGTGTTATATAGTTGTATCATTTATTGCCCAGAAGAAAATTCATATTTATAGCCACTATGTAAAAATGACTTCCTGTAAGTCAACATCTATTCTCAATGTTTGTTTGTGCTGTTACATCCTAAGAGTATTTAATGAACTTGAAATATTTCCCATAGTTTCGAAATCTTTCTGGCCCCATGCTGAGGGCACTGCTCTATGTTCTAAGTGGAGCATCATGTTAGCTTAAAAAAGAGATTGCATAGAARATTCAAGCAAACTGGTTTATTTTGGTGGCAGGYATTTTTTGTAACCCAGGATCAGWGCTGTTCSTACTAAAGTCATTACTGAGTGCTGCTGAGTGTGTCACTACCAAGCCACCACTGAGTGTTGTGCAGGAGAAAATAGGTTTTGGTAGGGTGCCTTCTGTCAGGATTCCTGTTTATGTGTATGACCAACACCTAGGAACCCCAGTGGTGGAGCAGGACACCATAATGATAGACTTGTACACACAGATCAAAAAGATTTCCTTATCCAAGGAGAGTGCAGTCTGTAAGATGTCAAAATGAGGGCAGGTTTCTTTGAGTGCTAAACATATTGTGTTTGGCAATATCTATCTTAATTACTTAAAGAGGCAATAAAGAACAGAACAAATGCTCCAAAAAGTTCAGCATGCACAGATGGACTATGGTTTACAATTATCTTTATTTTAGATCTTGGGAAAAATGGTTCCCATTAGATGTATTTTCTTTTATGAGATCTCTCTGTGCACCAGAGCCCTGCTAACTTCAGTGTGATTTGTGGACTACATAGAAAACTTCTCAGGAAATGGGCCYATTACCACACGTAATTACAAAATARAGAGTCTAACAAGGGAAGTAGTTTGGATTGTCAGTGGCACCTGACACAAGTTCCCTTGTCACTGAGGCACTTCTAAAGATCTGAATAATTTTGAATATGAATGTTTCTAAAAGTGGATGAATGACATTTAGTAGGGAGTTGGGTATTCACATGTGCACAGAATACAATCTGTAGTTGACATTTATAATTAGACTAGCTTATTTCATGAAACATTAACAATTTGTGGGATTTGGCTGTGTACGAATCCTGAATTTGATTTGATGGTGGGGTCTTGATGCAGTCTGACCCACAGGTACAAGTGTTTTTAATGTGAGGCACAGCTGCCTTCCCTGTCTTTCACTTTTATTGAGACAAAGCCCAGCAAAGATTCTTGGAGCTGATGCTGGGCTAATTCCTGAGGACTGTTACATTTCTCTTGGACAGAGGGCTACTAGCTGGGATAAATCAGTTTGTTTAGCCTGAACTCCAGGAAGGAGCATAGCATAGAGAAGGATACAAAGCATAGAGAGAAGCAYGTTGCCTGCCTGAGGAAGGTGATTAGAAGGAGATTTGCTAATGGGAAATTCAAAGGCACAAACAACTTCTCACAGGAGAGAAGAACRTAGGAAAATACTTTCACACCAGAGAGATCTCTTTCTAAATGCCAACCAAGAGGAAGGGAAGCTGGCTGCAGAGAAGATAGAGAGAAATGCTTTGATTTGGGGAAGCCATGTGTGTGGGTGAATCCAAAGAATGCTATGAGATGGGAAGAAGCTGAGCCAAGTGAATGCATATAAATATTATTTTGTCACAATCTTNTTTTTTTTTTTTTTTTTTTTTTTTTTTTTTTTTGCATTAGCTAACATAAAGAGGTCTTTTTCTTGTTGTTTTTCTGGAATCCTTAGCAAAGACTACAAGCTCAGTTCAGTTGCCTAAATGTACATGAGTTAGTGCCTTTGGAGATGCCCTAGTTTCTCCTGGTCTCCGTCTGCTGCTCCAGTACTGCATGAGCCATCTGTGTCATATCTACCAGTCCCTGGGGATGTCCTGGATCCCCTATAGATGACTGTAGATGCCTTTAAAATGCATTTAGAAGACTGAATTGAGCCCTATGCATCTGTTACGTATTGTTGAAGAACAGGACTGGAAACTTAGATCATCTGTTGGTTGGGACTCGGGAAGCTGCGTGCCTAAGTGACCAGTGAGTCACCAGTGGTCTTTGGGAAGGGAATTCAGACTGCTGAGACTCTGAAATCCCGTTGGTGTGAAGAGGTATAGAGAACTTACGGTAGAGCCAACAGAGCAAGCATGGGTACCCCTGCCTGGCTCACCTAGAGGAAGTGCTAAGCACAGAGGTCTAATTATATGGGACTCAACCACAGGGCAGTTAGTGTCCAGCTGGTAGCATTTTACTGGACTTGCAGGAGAAAAAAAAAAAAAGTTCTAAGGAGAAATTTCTGGAAATACTGGTTAACTTCTCTTTCTCTTTTCCTTTTTTTTTTCTTTTCTTCTTAGTGGAAAATAGTATATTTTCCATTGTATGTATCTAGGCTCTCAGGGGAAGGAGAAAAGACAGAAACTCTCTCTGGCTATTACTATGCTCCCAGCTTTATACTTCAATAGAAATAAAGTTAGATAAAACATATTTTTTTTAAAAAAAAAATCACTAGCCTTCTGGTGAAGAGGAGGGATATTAAATCCCTTAAATACCCTTAATACTCTTAAATGCTGCTTTTCTGAAATATTGAGTTGTTAACAATCAGCCACTTGCTTATACTAAGCTATAATTAAAAAAAAGCGCAAAATTGTATTTTATGTAATAGTTTATACAAAATTTAATCACTTTATTTACATGATGCATATTTTCATTTGTAGAAAAAGTATTCATTTTTCTAACTGAACACTACATGTTTTCGAGAAGTCCTAGAAACTCTTCCCAAACACAGGTTTATTAAAATAATCAAGCTGGCTTACACGGATAAATGTTTGCATAGCTATTTAAAATTAAAGATGATGCTCAAGTTTATAAAATATTTCCATTATTTTATAGTCAAATACTATCCAGCTAAAATAAGTAGAACCATAGTCTCTTGTATCCTGTTCACAAAGCAATCACTTGGTTCTCAGTGAAAATGGGTTCTGACCTCTCTGTAAAAGTCCTCATTTCCTGCGCCTCCCACTATGCTGGAGAATTCTGTACGTTCACATCCTTCCTCAGGACGTGGACCTGATGCTGCAGCACAACGAGGTGTTAAAACCTTTGCGTTGTAAGAGCTTCAGGAACAACTGGAGCATAGCTCCATTATAGTTACAGTGAARCCTATAAAGCCACTCTAGCCTGAGTTTACTGCATCGGATGTTAAATGGAAGTTTTCATTTCTGTGCAGCTAAAGATCTGTCAGTACTTTTGGTAAATTATCTGACTTAACTGACTTATATTGGACAGTATTCTTGCTCCTAGCAAAAGAGTTTTATTATCCTAGGTTGCATGTAAGCAATTGTATAAAGGCTTCCCTGGGTGCCTACATAACCACTGTCAACATCTCAGCAAGTTACGTAAGTGTTCCCTGAGTCCATTGCTGTAACAGTATCTGCTTCCAAGCATAGATATTTCTCACCTGTACAAGAAAACATTCCTTCCTAAATCACCCAAGAGACTAGAATATGTCCTGGAAGTGTAAGTGATCATATCATTAGCTCCATTATAATGAAATGGCTCTCAATAGTCAGAATGAGTCTGTCTGTCTCTCTCTCCTTCTATTCTGTCAAGGTGCAGTTTTCCTCCTGACAGTATTTTCAACTATATTTGACTTCAAGGTGATGGTGTAACAACTGATATTCTAGATCATACACAAGTACTTGCAAGAAAATCCACCAGAACAATACAGTAGATTGCTAACTCTCTTCTAAGAGGTGATCAAAATATCTGAGGATCTGGTTCTTCAGATTAAAGCAACTGCAGGAATAAATATATATATATATTTTTCTTTTGTACTGTAGAAATATGTACTTGTGAGCAGTTTTTGTGCTGTTCTCCTCTGGTATAAGTCACATAGCTTCATTTTATGCAGTTACTGATTTCATATGTACACACTATGTTTTTGAACATGCTTTTGCCTATTTCAACACACCTTTTTACCTGCCAGCAACCGCAGGCCCTACTTACATGTAGAGCTGCCCCTACATTTTAAGCAAAGTGTCACCAAATCACAGTTCCTAAATCACTTCTTAGCAGCAACATAATGTGGGCTCCCTCCCTTCCTCCTGGAGAGGGAAGGGTGGGATGCAGAGGATCAGCAATTTCTCCAGTGGTGGTACTCTATTACACATGAGTGCAGCAAATCTATGGTGAAAATTGCAGTTGAGTAAGATGGATTCCTTTGCCACCATAAGCTGTGTCACAAAGTGTTGCTGGTGGACTTTGTGGTGCTCAGAACAGTTGTGTCATGCAGAAATGCAAACTACAAGTGGTCCACCTGCATTGCTGTGATGGCGCCTACCTCTCTTGACTGTTCTACCAATATATCTGCAGGATGTAAAGGTAATTGACAAATATRAGCAATCCAGGCATCCCTTAATTTCCCTGCTGCCCATTGCAATAAACTGTAGAGTCTAATTGCTGAGGCTGGAGTAACTTTGCCATCAGGTCAGGACTGACTCCAGCCAGTGTACAGCAGAAAACCAAAGTTTTACAATCTTGATGAGAAAAAAGATCTTTCCTGGGACTAATCACAGAATCGKTGAGGTTGGAAGGGACCTTTAGAGATCATCTAGCCCAACCCCTCTGCTCAAGCACGGTCACSTAGAGCAGATTGCCCAGGTCTGTGTCCAGATGGCTTTATAGTATCTATCTCCAAGAATGGAGACTCTACATACTCTCTGGGCAACCTGGTCCAGTGCATGGTCACTCTCACAGAAGAAGAGTCTTTCCTTATGTTMAGACAGACCTTCCTATGTTTTAGTTTGTGCCTGTTGCCTCTCATTCTGTCACTGGGCACCACTGAAAAGAGTCTGGCCCTGTTTCCTTTACATCCTCCCTTCAGATATTTATACATGTTGATAAGGTTTCCCCCCTCCTGCCCTGTCTCAGTCTTCTCTTCTCCAGGCTAAACAGTTGCAGCTCTCTGATGGCTAATAAACAAATTATTAATGTAGTCTATGCAAATTTATACTGATAAAGGTCTTTGGTAAATTTTCAGTGTGACTTTTTTTTTTAAAAAAAATTGCACGCGCATTTCAATTGCAAGAGTAAAAATAAAGTAGATCACTCATTTCAGATTCTAAATCATGTCGTCTTTTGATCCACAGTAAGTTGTTATTTTGTTGTTGAGTTTGTTTTTCTTGAGCTATAGCACAAACAAGGCAGGCAACATCAGTAATCTCAAAACTGCAGTAAGAAGAAATCTGTACATGTCTTCCTGAAAAAGCTTAACATTATTTAATAACACATATTCCACTTGTGTTGCACTTCAATGATTATAATATTGCTCTGTTTCTAAAAACTGGGAAACTATAGTAATACCACTGCGGCTTGTTTCAGAAGGCTTCTATCTTTCAGAAGGCAGAAAGTCTTTGCCCATTAACTGCAGCATTTGTCTTATATGCCAAAGAAGCTGGCAGATCTTCTTTCTGTTTGGGGAGTTTTTTTGTTTTGTTTTTTAACTTTATATTGTGGTTTTATATGCTCAAGACCACAACATGTGACCTTAAGGTCATGTTACTTCCTTGATTCTTGATCAGTCTGAAGACTGTGGTTATCAGATGATCAGTACATTTGTTTTTCCGTCAGCAGATTTAATGTGTTTTTTTTTCCCCACAATTTCATCTGTTAAAACATTTGTGCTGCCAAACAGACTTCAAGCTGGGAACAGACATCCCAATTTGCAGGGCCTTGTTTGTTTGTTTTCTTTCCTCCTACAATTATATCCTCAATTCTGAGATCTATCCTTAATTCACTAATGTACATCATTGATACTCTGCTTTCTAAGATTTTCTGTAATTCACTTATTAACATGATTTCTTTTCAAAAGACAATAAAAATAGGGAAGAACAAAAGGTCTTCTCCTGAACAATCAGTACTGATTAAAACATAGGATTGAAATCCTGTGCTCTTTTCTAGGAGCCCTTTTATAGCAAGTAGGACATTCCTTTTGAGTGTCCTCAAAAAACATAAATGTTTATCTTCTCCCTCTCCTGTCCCATACATCCAGTACTTCTTTTTAAAAGAGGACTGTGAGGAGTTCCCCACTCTGCCTGGAGAGTATTTTGAAGAGCGGTGGTTGCCTAGGCTTTCTGCTTCTCCTAAACATTTGCAGTCATGCTGAGGGGGACTTGCACCTTTCAGAGATGCAACTCCTTCTGGTCTGTCCCTATGGAAAGCTTTCTCCATCCAAAGCCATGTAAAGTTATTATGGCCTAGTTCCCAGAAGAAATTAGGGATATGCCAGAACATAGTACTTTATCTCTTATTGTTCCATAGAATATTTGCAAAATACTCTTTGCAATCTCCTTGTCTCTTAAGTTCAACAGAATGTGCAAAATATTCAGCCACTGCCAAATAAGTAATCAAATTRCTTACTCATACATGTGATCTTAGTGTCTTTCACATTTCTGCTATTCCTGGATGAGCAATCCTTGAAAGCACAGAGGGGAGATAAGCATGTGGAGCTGTGATTCCTAATCCAAAATTTCTTGGCAACTTTGTGGGAGGGAACCTGCTGAGGTGGAACGGTATTCCTCCTCTCCGTGCCCTGGGGACTTCTAGCAGGTGTTTTCCCAACCTGAAGCTTACTGTTTTCTGTCACATAGTTGGTGCGGAGAGATAGGTGTTGTGCAGTCTTGCTTTCATGGGGTTGTGCCTTCAAAATTTAGTGTCAGGCAACATTTTAATGATGTAACCAAGTTCCTTCACTTCCCCCAAGACTGGGATTAATCTGGATTAACTCAGTGTTATCAATGGAATGGATCTACAGCAGTATGACTGAGAGTGAATTATGAGCCAGTATTTCTGAACCTTTGTAGGTTAATAAAAKTAATACATTTTCACCACTAATAATGATAGACTAACAGTGCAATGCCTACTGTATRTAAGTAGGTTTTTAGTATGTATATAATGAATTTGGCTGTAAGGAATCTGTATTGCAGAAACTGTGACTATTTAGCTCACCTGTCTCAAGAGACTGGTATTTCAAGTAACAAATGAATTACTTCTAATTGATAAATTGCTTGGTACAGTCGTTTGCAATATTAGATTCTTTGAGCGTTTTGTTGACGTAAAAACAATCTTCTCTTAGCTCTTTGCCTTGCATGACTAGAGAAATAACTTTGTAACCAAAAAAAAAAAAAAAAATATAAAAAAAAAAAAAAAAAAAAAAAAAAAAAAAAAAAAAAGCTCTTGAGTTTCTTCAACCTCACAGGATCCTCCTAGGATGAACTTTTACTGCCAGGTTGTAAAACCTTCGAATAGAGGCTAGTAATGGAAATAGTGATGGAGAAAGTTTTGGAGTTATGAATAGTGATATTATAGATTATCTATGCCTGGAAGTTTTTACACACAAAGGAGATCACAAAATTGAAATAGCARCATTCTCTTTTGCTATTCAGAACAGCAGACTTCAACAAAAAGTGACTACTTGGATTTACTATATCATTCCAGAAAGATCATGAAAAACTAATGTTCCTTCTATTCTTTCTCTAAGGGAAAATAATTTTGGTGACAGTGTAAGGAGGTTCCCTAGTTAGCCAGTATTTGTAGGAAACAGCTCATCCCTCAACAACAAAGTTGCAGAACTGTGCACTACATTCAGAAGCAGAGATTTGTTGAGAACCAATACAGCAGCAAATACTGCTTTCAGCCCTTATAATAYTTCCATCACAGAAATGTGAAGGTTAATAAGGAAGCTGCTCAGCAGCAGTTTGTTCCATAAAAAGAGGCTTAAACTACAAGTTGATAGTTATGCTTGCTGCTTTTTTATGTTTTGATACATGAGGTAAAACACAGATGTAAAAGGCTGTTAAAAACAACTGGTCAACTTTAAGTCACAATTGTTATTAAGCAATATACTACTTTAAGATTTACATAGAGAACTAACATAAACTTCATATATGCTTGCATAACATATTTTAGTAAGCTTGCTAAAGAGCTAGAGTAAAATCTCAGCTGTAGCAGCATAAACTCTGTGGCACCCTCATTCCATCTTATGGAAAGCAACATTGCACACATGCGCAAACATATTCTATTCCTGCTTCCTTCCCATCACAAGAGACCACTATAATTCAGCTGTTTGTTTTTTTTCTTTCTAAACAGAAAGGGTTGATAGCCAAACACAAGATGACTCATGTTCAGAATAAAATATTCATCAGACAACAGTAAATAACCTTCCTCATGCCAAAATGGAGGGCAACTACCAAAGAGGAACCTTAAAATATTCATTAAAAAAATGTCATATTCTGAAATGCTTGACTGCCRCTGTAGCTAGGGTATTTCTGTTGTAATTCCTCCCCTCTCCCTCATGGTACTATTTTAACCGATTTTCATGGAGAAGTCTGTAGGGAAGTGACGTTAAGAATAGTAATTTCAAGATTTGATCTGAACTTGCACAGTACCCTCTAGCACTGGAAGGTTCATGTGCCTTCTAACAATATGTCATATTATATATCTTGCAGTTGAATCTCATGAAAGTTGATGGTGTTCAGCACTTGCTAGAACTGAGGCAGTTTAGTTTCGGAGCTTGAGCATTGCTTATTCACAAGCCTAGCCAGTCCTCAAAGGGATATGAGTCTCCATTCAGGAAGGAGACCAGAACTTCTGGAAGTAGATCTGAGAAAATGCAAGAGCAAGCTTTTYTATCTCAGAATATATATGATTTACCATTATGAGCTGTGTTTATCTTCTCTCTCATGTCTTCTGGGCATTTTAGATGCACAGATRTAAGATGTTTGTACTTTGACCTGGCTGTTAGTTGTTATTCTGGTGAAATTCAGGAACTAGTTTAGGTGAATATAGGCCTGAATAACGTATTGCATAGGTCTCTTAAAGGCCGGTCTTTAATTTTTTTTTCATTATTGTTGATATACATTAAGTCTAAGAACTTACACAGATCCCTCAAGAGAAGCTAGCAGTGTCAGTATAAAGGGGGTTTACTCCAGTATAGCTTATTTCAGACTTACAAGAGTAAGAAAASAAACACGTCATACATGTGACAGCCTATGACTCCTTCCTTCTTTCTATTTTGTGTCTCTTTCTCAGGAACTTTGGAGTTCTGTCACAAAGCAGAACTTCCAGGATGGAGCATGAAGTATTTTCAGTGTTGCATTGCAGATCCACTGGATCGAGGAATCTGGGTTATTTCAGAGAGTGTACCTTAAAAAGTGCTTCTGTGGTCATATTCTTTCTGAGCAGCAAGAATTTATGTTTTCCCCCAGCAGTTTTCTCACTGCCAATTCCCTCTTTTAGAGCAGTTAGTTGGATAGCTTTGAGGAACACAGGAGAATGGAAATGCTCGACTCTAGGCTCTGTTAGTGTAAGCTATATGTTGTACTCTTACATCCCAGTGTAGCTTCCTAAGGAGAAAAGGGCTGTTGTACCTTTTTTTCTTGTTGTTGTTTCTGTTGAAATATAAATGATAAGAACAACTTGTTTTTAAACCCCAAAATATTCCTTGGTATTTTGAATAACATCGTAGAATATTAAAACTCAAACATTTGGAGACCATTAACCTCAGGTATCCAGATGTTATGGATTTCTGTCACTAAAAGCAACTGAGACTCAAGCTGTGAATGGGTCTAACTGCAGAGGTTAAAGAGTAGTAGAGGTTCATCTGATAAACAGACCTTAAGATTATAGAGTCAAAAACCTTTTACAGAGAAAAAAAAAAGTAAAACTTGTTGGGCAAAGTTTTACTGAGTAAGGTTACTTGTGCAGTTATTCTGTTGCTGCCTATGTGTCACAAGCTGTTAGCCATTATTTGAGATCTTGCAGGACATGTGAATTTGTATGACATGCGAAATTATGCTCTTTGCTGTATTCTTGTTTATAAAATATGTACAATTTCCYATTTCCTTGCATGCAGTAGAAAAATAGCAGACAAATTCTGAGCATGTAAGTTTTCTCCTTCAGTTCATTGTGTGCTGTAAGGAACAGGGTTTTTGAACTGTTTGTTTCTTCTTGCCATGGATGACCTAGCTCATTTCTTTTTATTACCTGCCCCCCCCCCCCGAAAAAAAGAAAAGAAAAAAGTCAACTTTGCAACTATAGAGCCTCACATTCTGTAGCCTACAGTCTATAAAGTTTCTTCTGTCACCACCTATGGTGGTGAAGTTACCACCACTGGCATGGTAAATTCAACTATCTCCAGTAATTTGGATACATAAAGTACATAAAGGTACTTTTTTTTTTTTTTTTTTTTTTTTTTTGTTCCTTCCATTCATCCTGAGAGAATACTTCATGTCCTTTGGTGACTTCAGCCAGGTATGCGATTGTCTATAGATCAAAGACCTGCTTAACGGTGACCATTTACACTTTCCAAAATAACAGTATTACTATTTTGCAGTATTTGCACTCTTTGCAGTGCTGCTGTTCTTCCTCGTCAGTATGCATACTGATTTTTTTTGGCAGCCAGTCATCCAATCAGAAGCCTGTTAACCAAATAGGCAATATCACAGAGGAGGTCAGTTTGCCTATTTTTAGAAATAAAGATCACTTGGAAACAAAGTTAAATTTGCTGTGTGTAAGCAAGCAGACACAATTCCAGTGATTCAAGAGGATAGTGTGTTTTTATTATTCTAGTGATAAATGTGGCCCTGAAATTCACCCATTTCAGAACTGAAGTTCCTTATAAAAACAGAATAATTAGCTTTTCTCGTATCACTTCCTACAGACTTGCTACTTGCATAAAGAAATTATTCTGATTTTTTTCAAAGCAAAAAATAATAATAATGAAGGCGATAGCGCTTGAGAATTTTAGGACAAATGTTTCTGTAATGGAAACGTGAAACTGTGTTTAAAGGCACGGKAAGGAAGGAAGGGATCGAGTGTACATTTGATCAATATGTTATACTTCAGTGTTACTTTCCTGCAATCATTCAGTCCTCAAAAACTGAACTGAACAGATGCTGAGTCCTTGAGTTAAATTAATTCTGCACAGATGAATGTACTGTACTGTAGTTAAATATGTGTCATTAAGCACCTTTGACAGCGTTTTAGCAGGTGTTTAGTACAAAAAAATAGATCAATTGAGGGAAAGGGGGAGATAAAAAGTAAATCCAGTGGTGTGTTCAATCTCTATCAGGTGTAATTATGTTGTAGCCCAAGATGGCTTCCTTGAGGAGAGCTGCAGGTGTACGCAGCGCTCCAGCATGCTTCCAAGCGTGCTGATGCTCAGCTTCGCTTGCATCAAAGGCAACAAAGGGACGACCTGCTCTCATCTTAGTCCTAATGAAGTCAACCACAAAGCTCACATCGACTTGAACAGAAGCAAGACATGAACCTAATTCATCTCTAAATCTAGCAAACAAAGCAGACTGAATCCTAAAGCTGCAGGCTTTTTCTCTGTTAGGATGTGAACTGCAAAATAAATTGGCAGGTATAACAAAAGCTCTAGTTGGCCAGACTTCCTTTAAAAAATTACAAAATAAGCATGATTTTTATGCTGATGTTGAGACTATTGCAAAAACTGTGTAAGAGTTATGCCTGTGGAGTAGAAGAAATGCATTTCCTGCACATCTAGTCTTTAAAGTAGATTATTAATAGACCCTCCTTTACCCTAGCGTCTTTCCCTCCTTTTCCCAAACCTACAGTATTCTTTCCATCTGTGACTGAACGGTTTTCATTAAAGCAAATGCAGTCAGAACAAGAAGTGAGGTAGCTACAGGTCTAGATCTGACTTATTTAGCACAAAAACTCCTTAATTCAATTATATGATCTATAGTGAATTACGTGTTTGRTCAAAGCAGTGCCATATGGTAGGCTATAGCATCTATTAATGTAATTGTATAATACTTATTGAAAAAACATTACCAAATCTCTTTCCACTACACAATCAGATAATAACTTGTTGCCAGCATAAGCATCATTTTTCTATACAAATTGATTTAATGGCATTTTTACAACTTCAAGATTTAGACTGAACATCTAAATTTGTACACTACTGATAATTCCACAGTTAACTTTAGGCTATTGTTTAAAGCATATTTAATGAAAATAGTTACATATTTAGTGAAGAGTCTCTTGAGATCTGATTCACAAAGTCAATAAAAAATAGAGTGCCAAAAAAAGATTATTTTATTCTGTGAGATTTCGTTGCTGATTTATAAAGAGGTTGATGCTGAAACATCCATCACAGATTCTACGTACAAATGTTTCAGTAGATGCAGCTAAAATTTCCTACTGCTTACTATAATAATCCTTGAACTTTATATTCCTGTAAATAATTTTCTTTTTATAAAAGACATTGTGTGAGATTTTTAATCTAAGATTTTGTAAATATATCAGTATTGGCATGCAAAATGCTTTTCTCCAGTCAGTCAATACGTAATAGCACAGAGAATTCTGTTCCTGTTACTAATTATTTAATGAGGTTTTGCAAACTTGTACGTCTTTGCATTAGTAAAAAAAAAAAAAGCATATGTACTTTCAGCTGCCATCTAATCAATGTGCAGCTGTATTAACTGGCATGTTTATTCATACTAGATGAAAGTGACTTTATAAAGTCTACATACTATTTTTGAACCCCAGGACAAGTTTGTGAGCTACTTAAGTCCTCTGCAGTGGTGAATTACTCTCTTTTAAGCCGAGTTTAGGCTGAGAAGAAATGACCCTACACGAAGTCCTTTGTATTTCTTAACCCTTTGTGTGGGTCGTGTGCGCACACACAGCCCGATTATTCTTTGTAGCAAAATTTTACTAACAAGGGAGCCACATTCCCTTGGCATGAATTCATAAACCCTCTGTTTAATGTTTCCTATGCTTTCAGGTTGCTCATGCCAAAATGAAATTCTAGGCTTGAGTACTTGAATTGAATTAGGCCCTGTGAATAAGGCCCAAGGATGGGAACGTCTAAATGCCTTTTCCTTTCTGCTGCATCAGCATAGAGTTGAGTCTCCATAAAAGCACTGTAAGGAACTGAGCACGTTTTAGATTGTACTAGTAACTTTTCTTCAATGCTTTTGTTGATTTCAATTAAGACATTTATACCTAAAAGATCCAAAATTCTTCCAGCTACTTGTGATAAGCACTTCTAAGCATAGCTGATACATTGTAGGATGAACATGCATGCAGTTCAGTAGTTCAGCAGAATCTGAGTCACAGTGCCAAAATCATTATTTTTAAAGTCTGCAATATTTCACCTTGTAGTTGGTCATTCTTAAAACACACATCTCTGGACGCATTTTACTGTATATCTCTGAATTGTCAGTTTGAGCACTGGTACAGGTTGCCCAGAGAGGTTGTGGAGTCTCCTTCTCTGGAGATATTCGAGGCCTGCCTGGATGCAACCCTGTCTAACATGCTCTAGGTGACTTTGCTTGAGCAGGGGGGTTGGACTAGATGATCTCCAGAGGTCCCTTCCAACCTTAGTGACTCTGTGAAACATTTTGTATTAGSCCTAATGAAAAATCTGTATATCATCATTGCATTTTTTTAAATGAATAAGGACATAGTATTGCACCAATCAGCTTAAGGGTATTTAGTGTGTATGATTTAAAAGCATCAGATAAAGTGAAAAAGTTAAAAARGAGAGTGAGGTCTGGACAGGTCAATGGATACCATGCTGGTAACATCACAAAACATTCCCAGACAGCCCTCCTCTCAGCTCCATCTCCTTCAGCTGCTGATTTAGCTCATTGTAGGGCTAGTGAACCTGGATCAGGGAACTGGTCTAGGTTTAAAAACAATCCCTATACCTCTTTCTTTTTTCCTAGGTTATTTTTAACCTTTTCTGATTTGTTTCACTTTGACTCCATAAATGGGTACAAAGACTTTTCTCAATTGAAGAGCAGCACAGACATCAGAAGGAATTATGAGCTGCTCAGGATGGCATAACAAAACAAGTTGTTACCAAATGAAATTCTTTAGTAATCTGCTTCTCTAGCAGGAATAATATGTTTTGCATCATTGATTTCAGTTGCCACAGAAATGTGGTTCCTTTCAAATAACACAAGTAATTTTTTGTATATAGCTAAAAAGACCATTTATCAGATTAAGACAAAGTTCTTATCTGAATCTTATGTAACAAGAGTATGGTTGGAAGAAGAGGTAACTTAAGTTTTGCATTATATTTAATTTAGAAATATGAAGGTATTTATAGAACTTCAACTTTTACTATTCCCATGTATTGAGATAGGACAGAAAATAAACTCTATCCAAGCTTTTGTATACATTACACCAGAGTAAGATATACTGACCCTCCTGCAACTCCATACCCAGCTACAGCCAGCTATGTCCACTACTTTCCTCAGTCACTTTAAAGTATGCAAAGATGCAGCAAGAGCAGCGTGACACCATCCAAAATCAGTCTGTGCCTATGCAAGCCACATTTGTGCGAATAACCAGGCTCAGTGATTCAGTACAGAGGTATATAAACCACATTAGTTATTAGGCCTGTTATGCATGCCTTCATTAGGCAACAGTAAATAAGGCTCTGTCTTACTTTTTTTTAGAGTGTGAGAGGCAGCCTGTAGTCATGGGGTTTCCTGGGCTGTTTTCTTTCATGTTCTCAAAAGCCACATGCTTTTTCTTCAGTAGCAATCTTAACACAGGCCACGTCTTCAGACCATACAAGGACCACACAGTCTCGTTTCTACCAAAATCCACTCCAATGTACACTGCTAGATGAGTGTATGTTGTTAGACTGAAAGCGTGGGAAATTCCTCTAGTGTTGCAGTGCAGACCAAAGCTCAGTAAAAGAGCTTGGAGGCATTCTGTTTAATTGATAATGACTGCAACAAGCCAACTGTTTGAATTAACTGTTCTCTTGCCTGCAAAGTTTAATTTGTTTTATTTACCAAAAAATAAAACACAGGAGTAAAAATAACACACTGTTTAACTTCTAGCTATTTGGTCCTGCCAAGGTAGTGTTACTGTGCTTCCAGAAATAACCAATTCCACTGGAGCTGGTACTTCTCAAGGAATTTCTGCAGACCTTTTCAGATCCCATAGGATTGCTTGGCTTGTCAAGAGACAAGACAAAGCAAGATTTCAGCTTTTCCTTTAGGTCTGTAAATTTGCTGCTGCTTTTTAAAGAAGTTCAAGCCGCTGAGGGCTTTGTGTACAAGCTGAACACGTTTTAGGAGCCTAACTCAGCTGCTTGTTTGACACAAAAGAGTTAACTCAGGAAATGAAAAGTGCATTGCTTAAAGTAGAAAAGGTAACCTTATGGCCACAGATCCACTCAAAGAGGGAAAGGGAAGGGAGCGTATGATCATCTGAAACACCAGTGAAGCTCATCCTAAAAATCACCATGTTTCTCCCTTAGTAACACTGCATATTGCTTCAGCTCAGGGTAAAGGGAACCCAAGACGCACGCACAAAAATCCTGAATGTGGATCCTTGCAAGAAAATGACTAAAAAAAGAACCAAACCCCCCAAACCAAAAGGCCCTTCTCTTCCAAGGAGGCGTTCTGAAGCAGGACCGAGTGGTTTGTGAACCGCCTGTGCGTACAGCGAGCCCGCGGAGGCCGGCGTTGGCAGCTTTGCGTCGYGCGGGCACGGCTGTCCCGCAGCATCCTGCCGCGGCCAGGCCGGGCGCGGACGTACCCGCCGCACGCATCCTTGCGGGGCCGGAGGTGCTTTCTGCTGCTCCCCAGCAGCTTTCCGCAGCCTAGCAGGGGAGATGGGCATAGCCGAAGCCGTGTGCTCCAGTCGGTTGTGTCTTAGTTTTTAAATAAAAAAACACCCAACCCTGGCCAAGCCAACGATCAACAGGTGCTGTGCGCACAGGTGTCAGAGACTTTCCCGGACCACGGCGCGGTGCGGGGGGGAGCGGAGCCGCAGCCGCGGCCGGCCGAGCGCGCAGAGCCGCGGAGCAGCCATGGTGGCGGCGACGGCGACATCCGCCGCGGAGCGAGGGGCTCCCGGCCCGGCGGAGCCGCCGCCGCCGCCCGCAGCT
>NW_028186579.1:1926336-1960769 GCF_003343005.1 Rhea americana
CGGCCGGGCGCGAGGGGAACATGGCCGCGTTGCCGGCGGCGCCGCTCAGGTGCAGCGCCGGGCGCAGCGCGGCGGTGCCTCCTCTCCGCTGCCCCCGCAGCACGCTGATCGGGAGGAGAGGGAAGGTGCAAAGGGAAGAGGGGTGGCAGCACTTGAGTCGCTTTCAGGGTGTGCTGCTGCATGCTGCAGGTCGCCCATGTGGGCGCTCCCGCACGGGGACGTGTGGGCTGTAATCCCAGCAGCCTTTACTCGTGAAAGTAATCCTCGCTTGAGTAGCGCCCTCGAAGCCTGCGTAGAGTTTGCTGCTTACATCAACAATTMTAAGGTTTTTCACGGTGAGCTTTATAGGCAACTGTGGACGATCTCCAGCGCTTGCAGTCGCATTCGCTCGCTTCAGAGCTGCCTGAAGTTGTGCCACTGTAATGTTGTGTCACAGCCTTGCAAAGGGTTTTATATGCTGTTACGCCCCAGCCCAGTTTCATTTAAAAGAAAAAAAAAAAGTAATTTGCAAGATGTATGGTGCAAATCAGACGTCAAATCAAAAGTGTAATTAGCCTTTGGTGCGTGCTTTTGGCCATATAAAAGTAAGTTTCGAGAAAATCTTAGTATAGAAGTACTTAACTAACACGGAGTGAGGCACCTCAGGTTTTTACCAGCTTCTGGGTTTACAAAAACCTTACACTAACAAAAATGATATTCTTCTAGATGTATTACTCTTGAAGTAATTCAATATCTTTCTCTCTTTTCATTGTAGATTACGTATATTTTGAAAATTCTTCCAGCAACCCGTATCTCATCAGGCGAATTGAAGAGCTTAACAAGGTACACAAGTATCTAGGATTCCTGTTTAACCTTTGATAATAATCAGTGCACTTCTCAAAAACTGAAAACTCTTTCCGTTCTGTAAGGTTTCCATCAGTAGAATTTTTTGAAGRTTTTGTATGTTCTTAAGATCTGTTGCGGGCCTTCTGTGTGTCCATTTATTGAATTACTGCTATGCGATACACTATAATTCTACTCTGTTATCTAAGTAAGCACCCAGCTGATTATTTTAGGTGGTCAGGAGTGAAAAATGCCCAGGCCAAATAAACAATTCTATGAATGTTTGGGAGAGTAATARTTTCAGTGCTTTACATGGTGATGAAAGCACAGATATACACATTGTGTGTATATATGCACGCACATACGTGTGTGTGTGTCTACACCCACCCACCCTTACATTAAGAGTGTGTGTGTGTGTGTCTATACCCAGCCACCTAGTAGTTATCAGTGAGAATTTGCAATGGTCAAATAATAGAATACAAAGCTTCTGTTGCTGTTTATTACACTTACTGGCAGCCTTGAATGAAGGCTCGGTCTTGAATAGAAATAGTCTGTGTTCTCTGTCTTTATCCTGAGTGTGTTTCTACTGACTGAGCTGTTGCTTTTGGAGTGTCATGTTGAGGAAAACATAATTAGTTCTTAGTTCTTGTGCTGCTAAGGATGTTTTTGAAAAAATAAAGCAGCTTTTCTTTATTTCTTATCCTGTTCAGTATAGTGGTATTCCAATTTACAAATAAACTATGTCAAAAGTAGACATAAATCTCTGTTGTGATATGAAGGATCATGACTTTTTTTTTGTGGTTAGAAAATAAATTAAACCTTGATGAACTGTGAAAAGTTTTCATATTATTAATGGAACATGAGACTACTTCAGCTATGATCCATGTTCTTTGTTAGCTCTGTCCAACACTACATCCGTTCATCTACTGTTTGTACATGGCAAATCAGTTTGGACTTTTATTAGAGAAGAATATTTTTTATTTACAACAATTAAAGTGATTCCAATCATCTTTAATGTTTATTATCTCTAAACTGCATTGCTATAATGTAATCATGCTGGTGGATAGTAGAGCAGAGTTGTGCATTGATTTTTGAGAGAGGTTTCCAGGATATAGTCCAGATACCTTAATTGTGAATTATGTGCTTRCTGTTCACGTATTAAAGGCATTGAGCAAACATGGAGATGTTATGCAAATACATAATGAAATGCTTTAGTTGTCTTACTGGACATAAGATGCTTTCTTTTTTATTAAGAAGCTTATTTAAAAGGTGGCTCTTTATGGTGCCACATCTTGAGTTCTAAATATGATAAGTAACTTGAGGTATATAACTAACTTTCTAATATTTATAACAAGAAAGAAGGTGCAATTTTTAAAATATTAGTAGATTTTTGTCCTTTTTGACATTTTAAAAGGTAAATCACTGTAATAAGAGTAATGCAAAYGAGCTGTGGAGTAATAACTTCTGTCTTACGGACTGACATGAATTTTCAAATGTATTAAATACAGTTTTGGAAATTGGCACGGTAGTTTAAAATAGGCATTTCTGTCTAAAACTGGGTTGCAAAGAAATGTTCACAAGTGTCCAATGTTTCTTAAAGATTCTTATGTTAGCATAATATTGATGCTACATTTGTAAGTAAGAGAAAAAATTATTCATAAGAATTTATTTATATATTAAATCAATGTGATTGTGTGAACTGAAATTGATACTGGCACCTATCAGGAAGCTCTGGATAATTCTGTTGATTTCAGCATGACCAATTACACTAGAAAAAAACATAGTAGAGAACATGTCATTCTTACTACTCAGCTTGGCAAGGATGGATTTTGACTTAATTTGTCTTTCTCTTTTAGACTGCAAATGGAAACGTGGAAGCAAAAGTGGTGTGTTTTTACAGGCGAAGAGATATTTCCAACAGTCTTATAATGCTTGCGGATAAGCATGCTAGTAAGTAGATTGTGTAGGACTTTCTTGATCTTTCCATCACAGCTGTTCGGGTTCTGCAACTACTTAAAATTGTATTTCTTTGGCATGAAGAATATGTTTGCAGAATATCAGGTATTAATATCTAATTAGATGGTTAGCACTATCTGCTGACCCTGCTCCTAGTAGTTGCTTTTGGGACTAAAGTTAAACTGTATTAAAGTGATTGAACATCTCAGTTTAAATATACATGCTTTTTTGGTCTCAAAAATACAACTGTATTTTTTGGTCTCAAAAATACAACTGTATTTCTTTTTATATTAAAAGTGAATCTTGGGTGTAATTCAACTTAAGCTGAAGAGCATTCATGAGGATTTTTTTTTACTTCTGTGGCTTAGACATAAACACATGTGAAGTAGTACTGAAAGGAGTGAAATGTTTTGCAGGAGACTGAAGAACATTTGGAGATTTGTTTGTAAGTTAGCTATCGTGCATTTATGGTACATGTAGATATTCTTTGGTTATTATAGGCATCATCTCACTGGTCTTTCAAAAAAGCAATGAAATGGTGGTAGTAGAAGAAAAAGTTCTGTTTTTATCGTATACTTACTGTTTCTAGTAGCTGCCATTCAGTCAGCAACTGAAATAACATGCTGCTTCTGTGCTTTTCTGTACATTTACAAATTCTGAAGACAAAAGCCAGAATATAAAAGAATTTGGGAAACTTCAGAAAACAATTACTTGCAGATATTGCACTCATGTTTGTAAGTAATTTAAGAGTTAAAATGTCAGTGTCTTCTAGGTTGTTAAGTAGTTTGGTTATAAATGATACTTTGGTTTTCAAAATTAATGTGTGAATATGTGGCATAGGTATTTTAAATCTCGCAAGTATTTTGTAGTATATCGGTATGGATATCTTAAAAGATGTTGGCTAATGCCATATTTTGTGTGCGGATACATGATGGAGTAATTATGCCTTAAAACATTTTACAGTTTGTTTAAGGTCAAATTGTGATAATTGTATTCTTGCAGGTACCTTTAGAGAAGAGAAATGGCTAGATTTTGGCTTTTGTTATATTCTTTCATTGTCATAGAGAAGCTGAGATGATTTGAGCATGTGGTAGGTAAAATGATGGTTCTATAAAGAGGTACTAGACTGTAAAAAGCAGGCAGAAATATCATGTAGACAATTTCATAATTTCTAATTCTCTTCATTATACTGTTGTCAAAGCTTAACAGTACAGTATTTCAATGGTAGATATATCTTGTTTACCTTTTAAGGGGATGAYTTATTTAAAGTTTTTTGTAATACAGGTAAGTACACTTTAAGATTTTTGTCAACCTATTTGATGGTAGTCAGTCCCCCCCAGTCATTTTATTCTTTCAGTGCTTCCATGTGAAATGCATAAGAACATAAATGTTCTAGTGAGCTTCACTAGCTTTCTAGGGCTTTTTTATTTTCTAGCGTGGCGAGAGGGGGGTGGGGAAGGAGGAATGAAAAGGATAATAATTTTGTTGGAAATATAACTTTTGCATTTGTTTTTAAAAGATGAGTCATTTTGCCTTTTTTGGTTGGCTTAGTTTTTAGAAAAGGGGATATTAGTACTGTAGACATAGTTTGATCTGAAAAAGTGAATAAGATTTTTCCATTTCCCATGTAAGCTTGTTTAGATTGCGCTTTTGTCAGCACTTTGATGTAAAGGACTTGTTGACGGTCCAGTGCTCTTTCACTGTCATGTACTCACAGTTTGGTGTCAGTAGAAACAAATGGAATTTTCCATCTCATGATTTCTATACTGAAATTTCCTTTTCCCCTTTTTTTCCTCCTTTTTTTTTCCTTCCATGTTGAGATGATAACTTAATTTCCAGTTCGTTCAACGAGCATCCTTAGAACACCTCTGTGCTGGGTAGGTCATAAGGCTTATAACCCATCATTCTTACTGATTGKATTTCTCTGCAGACAGCATCTTCTCTGTGTGTTTTATTTTCCCTATGATCAATCTGTACAGCTAAGGTGTCATAGGAGATAGACATTCCAGTTCCGGGGGCAGCACATAGTGAAAGATTGCAGTACTGGGTCTTCTGTAAAACTCATACAGCGATGTATTTAGATGTCAAATCAATTTAAATGTTTTGATTCTGGACTATCACAGCATTCTGTTTAAAAATGTGATGTATATAAGCAAAATATTTAGATATTTATGAGTTGAATGTTTGGGGAATATTTTGTGTAGCTGAACATGTCGATGCTCTTACATTTCTGCCTGTTTTGTTATAAATTAAATGCTAAAAGATAAGAATTTCTTACAGAATATAATTTCTAGCTCAGTCATTGGATACTCCAGTGTACGTGTTCAGTGAAATCTTCTAATTGTTCAGCTTGAACTTTTTAAAATGAAATTTTGTATTCCTAGCAATGTGTTTTTCTTCCTTATAGCACCTTAATCGTGATAGTTTTCTCTTTTCAAAAATTGAGAGGGGTGAAGGAGAGAGCAGGTGTGGGGTTTTTTGGTGACATTTTATGATGTAGATCTGAGTCCCTTTTAGCGAAAAAGAAAATTATTTCCTACAAAAATACTTTGGAACTTTATTTAAGAACAAATTTTCAATAGCTCTTGAAACCAGATTCAAAAACAAAATATGTTTGGGAAAAACAGAATAAACCAGATCTGTGATACTATCACRGGTAGGGTGTGTCAGTATGCTCCTTTTTTAAAAAACTTGGGAGGAAAAATCAGGTTTTTCTTGACGCCATTCTAAAATACTTAGACAAGAATTTCCTTAATTTGGGGTATCTGATAGTAATCTACAAGGAAATGGTACTTCCTCTGACATTTCTCCGATGTTTCTGGTAATTTTGGTGGTTTCTGGCTAATTAACATAGCATTTTTCTTTGTCTACCAGTCACGTAGACCAGTCATGTGTCTACCATGTCAGTCTAGGTCTGGGAATAGTTACTTTAGCTAACTGCAGCTGCTGAAATCCAGGGGATTTTTGAATGTTTTGTTGACTCCCAAAGACTTTCGCTCTTTCCCCCTTYGACTTCTGTTCCTATAAAACAGTGTACGGTAAGGCCACATGAAGGGCCAAAACAAAACGTTGGCCCAGATCTGTGCAGCCTCCTGAACAGAGTAGCTGAGCTGTACGGGCAGCGCAGTGCCCGCCGGCGCGCGGCGCTCGGGGTGCAGCCACCACCCTCGGGTCGCGGGCTCGCTGCGAGGAGCTCGCGCCTCTCTGTGCGTGGCAGGGTGAGGCTTACTTCATGGGGGGAAGGAGAGAGGGATGAGGAGAGAAAAGGCAGTAAAGAGTTATTGCAAGAGAGGACCGAAGTACCTAAGAAATTGAGTAGGAGATAGGGGACAAAAATGCACAGCTCGTTAAAATGGGATAAGCAACCGAATGGGTGGCATAGGGATGTTTTCTAATGAAATGCGGTAGTGTGGTGAGTTGGCAGAGATTGTCAAATGTAGCTGGATCTGTGAAATCTGGTAGATCTTTAAGATAAAACAGGGTTGATGTAAATGTTTTAGGGGCAGGTTTTAATAGCTGGAAAGGGGGCTATACTAACTACATACCATCATTGGTTTGGGGTTAAAAAAAAAAGGGCTAAATTCCTGTATTTCCTTCTTTTATAGTAGATTTAGGCATTGTTATTTACTGAAGCTGACCAGGGTGACCTGAGTGTGTGAGGCCATTTTTCTACAGTTCCCTATCCTTCGAATTCTTTATCTAGTTATGTCCTGTTATATAACACTATGCCTGAAGTTACTCTTGTCTTGCAGTTCTTCAGACAGCTTTTATGTAGTCAGCCTCCTAGGGAGGATATATTTTTTTTTTTTCCTGCCATCAGAGACCTTTGTCTTCTGATTTACTGAGAGAGCTCACCCTGACTCAGGTGGGTGGTGCTCCTGATTAATGCCCAGAGTTTATCTGGGAATGCATTACGTATGGTAAAGTCCACATACTGTGTAATTTTTCTGATTAACAAAATTGATGCTTTTATGAATGACCTGAGAGTCAGTTTAATCTGAGGCATATTTGTTCCAATAATTGAGATGAACGGTAAAACTGAGATCTTCTAGAAGACAGAAGCATTAGTCAAAATCTACTTTTTCCCTTTTACTGTTCCATACGTTTTTTTTTTTGTAGAGATCACTTGCTGTCTTTTCTTTTTGTAGTTGTATTTTTTTTTTTTACTTAATGACATTTTTCTCGCCTTCTGCTCCTGAACAGTCATGTTTCATGTCTCATTGCTATGCAAAATGGTCTTCTACTACAACATTTTTGCACGAACTACAGAAGAAGGTTCTAGGAGCAAAGGAGAAATCCTGTTATTGATTTCTGTCGAACAATTTGAGTCTGTACTCAGTTCTGACCTTGAATCTGACGCTGATGTTCATAAAACAAATCAAGTATTTTCTCTGCACTTTAGTTTGCGAACTGTGAAATAAATACTTTTATGAAACCTTCTCCCTAAAGCTGGTAAAATATATATATATATATATATATATATATATATATATATATATATATATTTTTATAACTCGCATTAAAAGATCCAAGTACTTTATAAATAATTAGCTTAAGATTGTTTATTTTTGTGTATTAATATCCAGAGTGTTTCAGAAGTCCTGGAAACAGTTTATTCTTATATAGTAGTTTTGCTGTTATTGAGCACTCTTTACTTTTGTGCAAAGATGCTTCACATTTGTTGAAAAAATAGCAAATTTATTTTACATATTGACATTGTATATTAGTCTCATGGTGAGTGCCAAACATTCCAGCTGCATCCAAGAGAATGCAGCTGTTAAAACGCTTCAGAAAAATCAGGTGAAATACTATTTTAACTGAACAGCAGTGTAGGAGGTAGCATAGGAGGTGGCAAGAAAATGAACTTAATTTGAGAAATATTGTTTACTTTATAGTACAAATGGCTTGTATTAGTACTCCCCAAAAATACACAAAACCGAAATGTGAATTGCTTTTATATTTGTCACTAGGTTTCTGAATATATGGTTGCTGTTGCATAGTAGTTATCTTAATGTTCAATTCCAGGTAGAGCATGCGAGAATGTTTATTTTCTTCAACAATTCAAGAAATATAACTTGGAAAGTTTCTTTTTTTAGTATTTTCTCAAGTACACAAAACTGAAATAAGGATAAGGCAGTTTGTATACTCAAATGATAAGGAAGAAGTGTGTGTTTGTGCGCATGCCTGTACCCAAGAGCCTCAGTAAAGACCTCTAAAATAAAATGCCTATAATGCTTCTTGTTTTTCATTGTTGTTTGTTTTTCTTAGTCACTTATTTAACTCAGTATAATTCAAAACACTAATAATTCAGTGTTACTATGTTATTTTTGTCCGGTTACAGGATGACGCAGACAAAATGTTGTTTTTTTTGTCTCGTGTCTTTTTCAATGTAGAATTTCTTGCATATCAAACTAAAAAACCRTTATTCTGAAAGGAATTTTTTTTWAAAAAWTTCTGTAATCAAAATCCCTTTTCAGAAAAATAATTCTAAGTGAAGAACTTTTCCTGTTAATTAATACATTTTATCTTAGAATTTAAAAAGTTGCTTTTGACTGGAGGTTTTATTGGAAAGCTTAAAATTGACTTCTTTGTTCCATTAGTTCCCATGAGAAAACATACCGTCTTCACTACCTATCTTTAATTAGAGGTGCTGTTTGGCTAATGAAAATCAGAGACAAATGTTTATTCTTGCATCAGGTATGATCCATTTTATCCATTCTCATAATTTAATACATYGAAATAGTTCATACCTTTTATTTTGGGAAACACCTGTTTGGGAAACTGTTGTATCTTCAATGCATCTTTTGGAGAAAGAACTAATACAGTTTCTTTGTAGTGGAAATCAATGTTGGTCCTTATTCTAGGGGAAAAGGTGTACAGAAACAYTGAGTGTTTTTATTTCAGTTTCTCTCTCAAGAGAACAGAAGAGTTGCTTTTTCATCAGGTGGTCTTTCCAATGAAACAGAGATCATTTTCTTTGTATTAAGGCCAGAGATACAAATAGAAATAAACCTTTTGGGTTTTGCTTATGTTYCTATCTGTGCAAGAAGATAAATCCTTAGAGCTCAATAGTTTGGTCATTTCATCTCTTCTACAGAAACCTGGAAGTGTTTTTTCAATTGAATTTAGTGTTCTGCAGAAGGCTTTTCATTAGGGCACAGTTTGTTTTAATTATACTAGCCAAGAAGGCCTCTTTCTTGCTTGATACCAAAAAAACAGCGACTTGCGAGTACCTTGTAAGGATGCAGACAGCTTTTCTGGATATTAAATAGCAGGGAAGGGAGCTAAGGAGTGGGATGGCAGAGTTGGGAATCAAGGATAGAAAACTCTCTTGGAGGGTTTATAAGGAAGAGGAAGATTTGGCTGCTAGTTGTGCCTGAGGAGTGGGTGAGCAGACTTGTGCAACTGGTCTAGTGAGATGCTACTTTGTTGAAGTCTTCAAATCTTGAAGTCTTGAAGCTAGTGTTTGTTTGCAGATTAGCTGTTTTTTAATTTGTGAGTACCAGGGAATTAAGAGAGAATTATTTTTGACCTCATGTTTCTCCCCTACTTTTTTGAAGAGAAGACCAGGCTTTCAAAAGTTTGTTTGTGAGCAAACTGTCAGAAGACTTCTACATTTGCTTTGAAGGTGGGGTGGAGAACAGAGACAAAAACGAATTTGAAAGTTTTGGAGAATGAGTTCCAGCAGCTGTCTTGCTTGAGACTGGAATCTTATATCTTTTACTTAGTTTACATATCTCTAGTTCCTCTGTTAGTTGACTGTAAATAAGCACTAGCAAATTCAGCTATGTTACATAATGTGTTGCTTCTGGATATCCTGAAATCTGTGATATGGGTAAGATGCACGTTAAGACCAATACAGGTAGCATAAAAGCTACTCTGTCACYGATTAAAGAATGTTAAGGTATGTGCATAGGAATGTATGTGTCACTTTCACTAGTAAATAAGCTTGAGCAATGATTTTTTTTTGTGGGGGAAGACATGCCCTTTCTGATCCTCTCAAACAAGGGAACATGAATTAGTCCTTCCTTTACCCAAGAGAATGACTTCAGCTATTTTTTTTTGGGGGGGGGGAGGGGGGGATCAGAACTTGCTGAAATAGAGCAAGCCTTGTCCAAAACCATGTCCTTATTGCCAAGGAGAAACTTGTCCCAGGGCTAGCAATTATCCTTTTTTGAGGGTGCTCTGGGTAATCTTATAATTTATGTGTTTTGTTCATTTGATTTTATACAGGAACTGCATATTACTGGTTTTTTTCCTCCTCTGAATGGTAAAAGCAATAAAGAGGCAGTAACGAAAAGCTTTTTGCTTCTGACAGTATCAGAGTCTTTTTGTGAATGACATTTTATAATTAGTAGTTAACTGTAGTGTATATTGTCTCATTAACCAGTTTACTGTCAGTTCTAAGTGTCTTGTGGAATTATTAACTGCTGTGGCCATTCAGCCAGTTCCTTTGGTGCAGAATGTCTTGCTAGTCTGTGAATGTTAATGAACACCTTCTCTTAATGAAGTGAGTGGGTTCCTATCTAAGGTCATAATTTTAGGAAATCTTAGCTCTAACGGCAAATTTACATAAATGCATTTCTTTCACTTGTCTGTATGTGGTTTGCATTTGGGTAGGTAGGATTTGGCACATATGGAAGTATTTTGTCTGCTCTATGCAGCTTGTTTGTGTAACTACATCTGTGTTTTTGCATAAACAGAATTAGTAGCCTCATCTTTTGATCTCTATTGAATAGATAAATAATTTTTGGTGACATGCTTAAGATTTTGGAGTTAAAAATCTTATAATTTAAACATGTAGCTTTTAGAGTTTGAGTACATTACTACCAAACTTTGTGYGTGTAAAAATAAACTAAAAAAAAACTTGGTTAGTTCCATAAACTTRTGTAGCTGTGTAGAGTGCAGCTTTGTAAAGCTTCAAATTATTAATTTAATTTATATTTATGCTAAAAGGTATATAGTTTTAGAAGTAAATTAATATTGTTCTGAAATGTGGGTTTTAATTCCTTAATTATTGTAATTATTTAGTGTATTGCCTCAGTGGAGGTTCCAGAGTGGGAGTCAGGAGAAGGTGGCATTTATTGAATTTTGTCCATAAATGTATTGTTTGAGTCAGATACATTCACAGAAAGTTGACAAGCCACTGTGTTTTCTCTACGTTCCCCTATGCTCTTCAGGACTTGTTCCCCCTTTATCAAGTTTAAATATGTCTGTCAGTATTGCCAGATTACTTACCCTGTTTCTCTTTCAATGTGTAGAAAATATGTAACTCAAATTCTGTTTTTTTGTCTCAATAATGGCAGTTAATTTGGCTGACCAGTGATCCTATTTCTTTTTCTTGTGTGACCTATAAAAAACTGGTGACATTGATATTACTGATTCCTAGTGTCTCACTGAAATGAATAGGATATTTCATTAGATAYCATGATCTTGAGTGTTTCTATACATATATGTGTTTCTTTAAGCTCAAAATTTTAAGTGAATTTTTCCATCCTCTTCCCGATACACCCACACCATACAAGAGCACCTGAGGCATAAATTCTAGTCTACAAAAGCATTGCTAGGTTTTCCCTGTCTGTAAAGCTTTCCTTAGAGATGCAGTTTATATCTTCAAAGAGTTCTCTCATAAACTTGAATCAGTAGTTTATATCACTTAGGAGTCRGAATGACATAAAATCTCTAGTAAAATAAACTCTTTTTTGTTGTTGTACAGGTAAATGCACAGAGCATGGGCCAGGCCTTATGGTTTAAAGGCTTCCAAGCAGTAATTCTTGAATATGTCTATATATCATACAGTGGAATTAAGTTGGTAGTAGTTGCCCTTGGTAAAACAGCTGTATGCCTGTAACTTCAGAGTGTGTGACAGAGGCAGAGCTTATTAGCTCAAGTGAAGCGCTGTGTCAAAATGGATATAGGGCTTCCTGCCCAAGCTGATTCACGTGGTGTGGGATGTTACAGAAAAGTAGAAATAGCAGGTGAGATTCATATGTAAAGTACTGCTGTGGTTTGTTCCCATATATATTAACATGGCCTAGTCTCCATGGAGTTGCAGAGTAGCTGGCCAAAACGTCTGCGCTGTTTAGAGAYGTGATTTGTCTATTTGATCAATACATTGCTTTTTCCTCCCAGCTAGCGTCGTAATTCTACCTGTGCGGGAGAAGCTTTGTGTAGTAAACCTGCCTTTTGATTCTGTATGTGCTACACAAGTGCTTCTGCGAGGATCCTGGCAGGTATGTTCGCTACTGATGCAGCACATATAACACCTGTGGGCAAAACAGGTTTAACTGTTCAGTTTTGCCAGTAAAGCCCTATTCTCCGTTATCACATTTGTAAAAGATTTTGGAGAGCTAAGAAGCTCATTGTGACTTACACTGACCATCTGAATCCAAAACTTGCTTTGATAAAAGGACGTTATATTATTATATTTATTTTAACCTTCAAGGGGTGTCTAGTGTTACATAAGTTCATAATGCTCTTCCTTTTTTTAAAAAAATAYTTTTCACAAAAGGAAAAATATCAGYATCAAATACTGAATATTTAGTATGCAAGAAGTGAATAGTGATTTTGCTATAGTATCAAGTAAAATACCAAAAATTGTATTTGAATGTATTATATACAAAACACTAAAAGTAGAAAAATGTTACTACYCTTAAGACAAAAATGCTATATGTTTTGAAGGTTTGATTGGTTAATACAGTGATTAATACAATGTAGTGTTTATTCCTACACTGATTTTTTTCATTGGCATCTGAATTAGTGATTTAAAATGTTTTTAATATTTTAAGTGATCTGTATTCATACCACTTTATAATTTCCTCAGTGCATGTGTATATGTCCCATTAATTGGAATCTTTGTCTATGTACATTGAGGAAAGAATATCCTCTGGGAAGTAAATCTCTTTTAAGCACAGCTGAAGGTGGAAAAAAAACCCTTTGACTTTACAGACAATCAGAAGAAATGAACTCCTTTTGCTTTGTTYGTCTCATCAGGTCTATAAACCAAAAAGCTTTCTTACCATGCTGGCACTGAGTAGACATTTTCTTGGATAGTATTTTTCTCACTTCAAAATCCTGAACATAGTGCTCTAATGTGTCTTACTTAAGTTTACTGAAGAACAGGATATACAAATCCTTTATGTGTGCTGAATAAACTCCCCTTTTCTTTCCTTTTTTGCAACTTTTCCTCTTCTTCCTTCTCACAAAATTGAACAAAATTCAACTGGAGAAGAAAAACCATTTGTGTTCTATAAGCAGAATCATATGTTGTTTTGAGTAGCGGGAGGAAAGTGTTTGTACAATCTGTACCTTTTCTTATCTGCCAATRAATTTTGAAAAGCTGTTTACCTGCTACTGAGGATGTGAATTATGTGTTAGAAAAGCAGGTTAGATCTCTCAAACTCTGATTATCATATCACACAGTGAAAGAAAATGCCACTGTGTAGATCTTAGCTGTGGACTCTGGGCTCTTAGAGAGGACATGAGATTTTTGAGGTTCTTAATTCTCTAAATGATATGTGCTTTAATATTTGCAATACATTTTATTAAGGAGTGGCAACTATACTACTTGTCAGCTTCCTAGATCAGACACACCTGTTGCCTTTCATAAAAGAAAGACTGTCTAAAACAAGGTATTATGAGTAGGAAATCTATAAGGAAATAATGAAAATCCAGATGATGGGAAAAGTTGCTAATAACACTGGTCTCATGAAAATGGAAAATACGGCTATCCCTTCTCAAAACTAGATCTRATAATTCTGAAGAACTGGCATGTGTCTCTGATTCCTTAGCAAGAAGTGGTCCCTATAAGGTATTTACTGCGCTGAGGAAATGAGTTTTCTTGAACATGCTCTGTCTCCTGTCTGCTTGGCATTGTTACAGATGGCCTTTGTATTTTTTGCGCAAGTCACCASGTTCCAGAACTGCTGCTTTGGCAGCATTGGATCCCGTGCTTGTAGTATCTGTGAATGGTCTGCCAGCCTGTGTTCACTTTTCACTTTCCTTCCTACCTCAGCTCTAAATGTAAATACACTTACCAAAATAACCAGTCAATTTCTGATTCAGCTGATGAGCTTCATACCAGTGATTAGATACTGTAAATGCTCATTGTGCAATGTACACAGCTGTGTATATTGCAATCTTGCACATGCTGTTTGCCTGTACCAGTGAGCTGCGTAAAGGAACTCTGCATGGGACTGGAGCCTCCACAGCTATTAGGGCAGGTTGCTGTCGTCTGTATGGGTGTACACATGACCAAACAAATTTTGAGGCCTGTAACAGAATATTTTCTCCTCTGGAAGACTTTTCATTTGTTTAGTTGAGACAGAGACCAAGTAAGGTGGAGTCAGGGGAGACTGAAAAATCTGGCTTAGATTTATGGCACAGGTTTGCCAGTTCTATTTCACCATACCCTGCATGTCATTGCTCTTGTGTTTCTGCAAGATCCTCCTGTTTTGTAGTAGTGTCATTAACTAGTTTGCAGTGATAAATAGTAGGGATAGAAGCACAACGTGTTTACTACTGTATTTAATCATGAAGCATTTAACTTATTAAGGTATATTTATTACTGTGGCATGTTATGATTCATATTACCTTTAAAGGTAATCCTTCCCCACATTTTACCCGTAAGCTCCTTGCACTTGAAAACCTCCAAGACTAATTATCCAAAAAAAAAAAAAAAATCCATTGTATTTGGGAGGGGAGAGTTTCCTGGTAATGAAAACTGAGGTAGTTTTTGTTAAATATTTTTACCACAGACCTATGATAAACAGGAGATAGTTACCAATTTGGTTATAACTGATCATTCTGGGAATTGTATTATATTGCAACGTGCTACTTAGACGTATTCATAAAAAAAAAATTTCTTTGGCATGATTTTCTAAATAATCCTACAATATGGAGGAGTTGGTTTGGCATATTAGTTCCTGATAGTTGTCCTTTGCTCTGTGACCTCTGTAACGACGATGACAATGATGGAGTGTGGGAGGATCGCCTGGATAACCTTGTAAGAAAAATATGGCTAACCTCTGAGAGGCTGCATGTCTATGAACGCTATGTAAAAGGAGTTAAATATACACCTGTTCACTGTAAACACTACCAATCAGTCTTCTATTTTACCTGCAGAATTGCTCAGATCCATGTATTAGATAATTATATACTATCCAAATGACCCATAATACCATAGAAATTGTGCTTTAAACTTTGAATCTTACCTGACAGTAACAAAAAGTATAAAATTGATTTTACATGTCTGACAGCAATCTGAGTATTGTACTGACAGATATGATGTAAGTAAAGCTAATGAATTGAGCTTTGGTAAACATTTTCTCAGTAAAATTGACAGCCTAACTGTGCAGTCTAGCTCAAAAAGTTGATTAAATTGCTTTACTACAGCACTAGGAGGTTAAATATCATGGTTAAGTTAGTATAACACACCATGTGGCAAGAAACCTCATGCAGGCTAAGCAAATTGTCCAGCTGTTCACCTAAGAGAGCACTTTATTTTCAGTCTGAACTAGAATGGTTCATACAGTTAGACTTAACCTTTATCTTCAGTTCTCATTTTGGCAGTATATAGATTTACTCCGTTTTCCTCAAAATCTGTATTTATAATACTGCCATTGCATCCAGCTGCCAAATGCTTATTTGATACTTTTGCCAYAACCAGCCAAGCTTAAGAGACTGATGCACATCAGTATTTCCTTTGATCTCTGTGGTAAGCTTGCTGCTGTTTTGTATGCTCAGCTTTTTATCTCTAGGTTTTAAAGTAGTTGCAATATGTAGGATGCATGTCAATTTTGAGCTGGGTATAGAAGAAAAAGATACACAGGAAGGGAAAAGTGTTTAGAAACTGTTCTAAAGGTGCAAATTGTGATAGTAATTTAAATCTCTCTCTGAACTTGCATAATCCAGATGCAGCCAAGATGAGGTATGAATTCCAGATTGGAAGCAATTTCATGAGATAGAAAATTAATGCACACAATCTTTGGCTATACTACTGATTTAATTCRGTATCAGTCCTTGCTGCTGTTGAAAGGAGTGGTCCTGTTTTTTCCCCTCTTGTATTCCTAGTTTGTCTTTTATTTTTGTTCCTTCGTGTCTTTTGTTTTCCTTTACCGAGTACTTGTTAGACCACACCTGGAGTACTGTGTCCAATACAAGAAAGGTGTTGATAAACTGGAATGAGTTCAGCAGAGGCCACCAAGATGTGTGTGTATGTGGGGGGGGAGGGGAGGGAATTGCAGCACTTGCCCTGCGAGAAGAGGCTGAAGGAACTGGGCTTGTTGAGCTTGGAGAAGAGGAGAAATTTTCAAGACCCATCTGGATAAAGCCCTGAGCAAGCAACGGTTCTGACTGGACAGCAGAGCCTGCTTTGAGGAGAAGTTTTTATTAAAGATCTCCAGAGGTCTCTACCAATCTGAATTACTCTTTATTTTTGTGATTCTATGGAAACAGCAGCTAGTGGTTGGTTCAGCCCACCACTAGCTGAAAATATCACTGTTAGCAAGTTGGTAGCAGTAGAGGGAGGAACGTTCATTCTCCCTTTTAAGGTTGCCTTTGGCGTTTAATTCTTGCTCTCTGTTGCAGTGGATGAGGGGAGCACATGGTTGGTTATTATGACTTAGATAAGGTAAAGTAGTATACTAGAGATTAGCTTGATTACTGACTGATGTTTAGAATAGAGCAGCTGGAGTCACATTTTGAAATTACACACATGAAATGTAATTTCATGTAACAGTTCTTCAGGGTTTTTTTTAGTTATTTTTCAAACTGTTGATATAAAATGGATTTATTATGCTTCTAGTGACTTATGCTCAGTTAGTTTTGATTTTTATTTTAAAAACAAGTAGTTCTTTCAGGTAGCAAGCTTAAGTCACCACAAAACTACAAACAACACTGCATAAGAAGGTTGGGTGGTACGGACAGCTGCTGTCTCTTGTTCTCAAGGTCGTTAAGTAGAACACCATTTTCTAACAGTGACTCCCGTAAATTAAATGGAAGAGAAAAAGAGCAAAGTTAATCACATTTTCTCTGAAGTGGTCTGTTTCATTTTATCATCGCATAATGCATGTATAAAATGAGCAAGGATTATAATTTCTTCCCAGTATCCATGGTCTGCTTGACTCAGTTAACTCTTAAAAGAGTTTTGCGTGAGAGAGGAGAAGGGAAAGGGTAGGCCTGTACCACTGCCAGTGAAAGCATCATGAGATCATTCTGGGTCTCAGGAACGAAGCGAATATTTGCAATTGTTGATTGGAAAGCCCATGTATAATAGATAAATCTAGAGCTTTAAGAGCTCACAGGAGTTCCCTGCTTTTACTCTCTGGGATTTTTCTCTTAAATAATGAAATATTTCTTACAGAAGAGGAAAACTGCTATAAAACAATATAATCTTAAACTTCACCCAAGGTGCCTAAGGGATTATATCAGTTTCAAAATCTGATGGTATTTATTTTTGTGGTTGTATGTAAAACTCAGTGTATTTTTAATTTGCACAGCTTTGAACTGAATTTTATTTTCTCTCTAATCTTCGAACGGTGAGGTCTATGTATGTTATCACTGTATTTCTGTATGAAAATATTTGTTCGCTCTGAGCCATTACTTTCTTTCGCTAAGTACTGAAAATGTACTTATCATAGTGGTACTTTATGATTTCTGTAGGTGCCTTCTGCTTCACTTCTTTGACAAGATTATGGCAAATAAAATTTCATATACATTTCAAATATGAGTCAAAAAAAAAAAAACTGAAGAGACATACTTCTAGAACTGCAGGAAGTTCTTCACCAGTTTTCTTCTAATAGGCATTAAGGCCTGTTCTGTGCAAAAACTTGGTTCAAAAGCAGCTAATTACAGGTTTGTTCAGATACAGATTTTTTTTTTGGTATCACCATCAGGAAGGCCGGTTAGGTATTTAGTTTTCTAACTTCTTTGTGCTTTCCAGTGCTTAATTCCTAAATCTAGCCTTGTTATTCCTAAGGCAAAGTATTACTAGTATTACCACATACTAATACTATTATTTTGTTTTATATTTGTGAAGAAGAAAAAATATAAATTATATTGTCTTAAGAGTGGAACTGAGCTGTGTCTGACYATGATTTGTCCTACTTATTACTTACATAATAATGCTATGTGAAATAGTTAGATCATTATGAATAAAACATTCAAGAAACAAATTTATGTTGTTCTATTTTATGTTTAGGCTTGGAATGTTGTAAGAGATGTGTATGAGTTTTAATTTCAGCTTCAGGCTTTTGAATCAATGCTTTCTTGGATTACACAAGATTAGTACAATAAATAAATGAAAGATTAAAAGATCTTAATTTTTACTCTAAGGGGGCTATTTAAATAGGTGAGCCATTTTAGGCTCTGGGATATGATTCTTGGTGCTGTGCTGCCGCTTTAGAAGGAATGTATTYTCACATATTTGTCTTACACCTACTCTATGCAGTCAGAGGTCTTAGATACTTCAGGCTATCTAAAATGTCTCCAGACATCTGTGTTTTGGTGCCTAAATCGCTTTCCAACTGCCTGATTCTTGTCAGCTGTTTTCAGATGGTTATAACACAAGATTACTTTATGTTTYGATATTTTAAGGTCCTACTTTATCTAAAAATGTTGTCAGTATCTAATAAGGTAATAGTATTTGAGGGCAGTAGAATTTTGCAGTTTTCTTAGGCAGTGGTTTGGCAGTGCATTGTTTTTAGTAAATTTTAGCATCATAGAAAGTGTGCCTTTCCCCAGGACTTGGAATAGACGTTTACAGTACCTTCAACAGAAAACAAGTGTCTAGTTTGGACAGAGGTCTGTTTTAGACCAAGCAACAGGCATATGCAGAAAAAAAGAGATAAAAGTTGATGAGTAAAAAAAAAAAAAAGAGYAATTTTTGTCAGAGTTGATCTTACAGTTGTTTGAAAGACATCAAAGTATAGTACAGTAGGCAAGCARCATAATTTTTTAAAGGTTTGAGGTAGAATGCACAGAATTTAAAATACTTCATATTCTACCAAGTTATATAAACTGATGACTTGCTAAACTCATCCTTTCTTTAAAATACTAAAGGAGGATGCTAAGGAGAGGGGGGAATGTCAGATGAAATGGCTGAAACTATTATGTAACAGAGTTAATTTCGACCTACGCTCTGCTTCTCTGCAGAAGAAGTTGAAGAAGAGTCTGAAACCACAATTGAGGTTGACTTGACTGATAAACAGAAACATCAGTTGAAGCACAGGGAGCTGTTCCTTTCTCGCCAGTATGAGTCGCTTCCTGCAACACACATCAGGTAAGAAAAAGAAAATATTCATCTATGTATTCTGCTGAGGTGGATGTCAGAAGCTTGCCTTTCAGAAGCTCATTTATTTGAACCACTGTTGGTGATTTTGGTGATACAATGATTTTTTTTTTCCCCCTATCACTGAATTGTATTTTTCCTGGTTGGAGGTTGATACCCATTGCTTCTTGCCTTATCGGTGTGCTCCTCTAAAAATAGCCTGGCTCTATCTTATTTATATACCTTTTCATTAGGTAACTGAAGACAGCAGTAAGATTCCCCCCCCCCCCCCAAGTCATCTGAAAAGTGAACAAAGCCTGTTTGGTATCATCTGCAAACTTATACTGAAAGTGTGCTCCATTCCGTTGTCTAGGTTGTTAGTAAAGATGTGGAGCAGCRTTGGGGCCCAGTATCAACACCTAGGGGATGTCACTGCTAACTGGTTAATGTCCACACTGGGCTAGGTACCACTTGCTACAGCCCTTTGAGCTAGGTGGTCCAGCTAGATTTCTTACAACCTTACTGTCTATTTAATCAATCCATATGTAATTAATAGGATTAAAGGACGCTTTGGGACCCTCTGTTGAGGATCTTACTAAAGTCAAGGTAAACAATATTCACTGCTGTCACTGGCCCACCAAGCCAGTCTCTCTTACAAAGACCAACAGATTAATCGGTTTGTGCCAGGCTCACTCTTCCCAGTCACCACGTCCTTCATTTTAGATTCTCGGGCAGTGAAAGCCTGAGCAGCTCTGTTCTGTGGGCTTTTGTTAGTTCTCACTGCCTGTGATTTTGGCACCCAGATAGGAAAGGTTTGCAGGAGAAAAGAAATAATACAGTGGAATAGAGTGGAGAATAGAGACAAATATTCTCAGGAGTAAGAAGATAAAAGCTTACTTCCTTTGGAAGAAGCAAGAAGAGAAAGCTAAAAGTGATTTTTAAGAGGATAGAGGAGGCTGAACCATCTACAGTTGTTTTGGCAACTACTGATCTTACACTTCACCTGACCTCTTCAGCCAAAAGAAGAAACTACCTGAGTTTGCTTGCTTTTCTGCTTGCAGTTTAAGGGAATGATACAATTTTACCTTATATAGTATATTTCCATTTACTTTTTACTAATACAACCTCTGCTGCTTTTGTTTTATCTTTCTACTTCTTAGTTTTACTTTTTACCTTTTAAACTAGAATGTTAGAGAAGATATGTCAACCCTCCAAAAAAGAAAAAAAAAGTACGATTGACATTGCTTTTATTCTAATTTATATTTGTAAACACTGTAGTGTCTCATTCATACAAATACATTAGGTGTCACTACTTTTAGCTGAGATGCTTATGTTATCATAATGGTTTAGATTTCTTCAACGTGTAAGTTAAGTTTTGAAGCTCTTTGATTTGTAACATTGAGTTTGGGATAATTCACACGTAATTTGCTTGCTTTTGAATTATTAAAATATGGTTCCAGTCTTTGTTCTCATCCTTTTTTGTGTATGTGGTATAATTACGTACAAATTCCTTGAAATACAATACGCTTTGATATAAGCATTGGAATTTGGGGCTAGGTTTAGCTCGGTTGATTAGAGTGTGGTGCTAATAATGCCAAGATTGTGGGCTCAATTCCTGTATGGGCCGCTTGTTTGAGGGTTGGACTAGATGATCTTCAGAGGTCCCTTCCAACCTTACCAATTCTATGATTTCTTAGCCCATAGTCTTGCTTCCCATTTACATTAGCTATCATTGTGTTATTTCGGTAGCTTTAAGAAGTGGTATAAGTTTTGACACCAGAATGCCAGATTTAGGAAAGAAATAGAAGTGGGTGGCGATGATGTTTCCTAGACACACTGCTCATGGAATGGAATGTGTTTGAGAAGGTATAATGTTTTTAGTGCAGCACCATGTTAGCTATCCAGTAAGCAACACAGTATTTTTATGTGGTGCTGTACACTGTCAGGCTGATGTACTAGCTTGGGTSTCAAGGACAGGCTGTTACCTTAACACATGCTTGATACTGGAAAAAGGAATATTTGATCTGCCAAGTAACGAGTGAAACTCTTCTGTCTTCCCTAACCCCTTGATGTATATAGTTAGTAGCATCCTTGCAGTGAWTTTCCTCTTTCCTTCCTATCCCTGCATATTACAAATGCAGTTTTGATGGGCRCTTTAATCTCCAGATCTCCTTGTAACACACCTGCACTGCTGACTTCATATGCCCCCTTTCATTAAGTACATTTGCCATCACACAGTGAATGCATCCAGAATTCATGCAGATGGTTCTAGTAAGCAATACCAGTCACAGGGAAGGCTGAGCTGAGCTGAACTGGTRTCTGTTTTAAGGATGCCAATTTAAAGGTTTGGGCATTACCAAATTCAGTAATTTGGAAAGACAYGAGAGGACACATGAAAAATCTTACTCTTTTAAGTCATCATTATGGTGAGATACTTTCAGAGATACAAAATTCACCATGCAAATTACCACATGGTAAAAATGTTCTGCACAATGTTTATATAAAAAATCTGCAAATAATTAGCATTTTGGGGAAATGCACTGGATTATTTGACTGGGCTTTAAATTTGTTTTTCATTCTTAAGATCCCAAGAGTTAATAGGTGATACACGCCCACGTTTAGATTGCTGCAAAGGATTGCGTTAATTTCTTGTATTATTTAAAACTGCTTTTCAAAGTTAGCAGTTCGTGTAAGTTGTGTAGAAATGTTGTTAATTTATCTGTTAGTGTTCATATTATACTTTAATTATCTTAATTCTTACTAGTAATTATCTGTCTCAGTCTTGGGGTTTGTTTTGGTTTGTTTTTTATGTTTACTTGGCTCAGGTATGCCTTCCATTCTCAGCTGTCCTAACAAAATCAATTTGAATCTGTTGGGCTGTTCTGTACTGCAGTTAAAATAAATAAATAAATCATGAAATAAAATGAAGCTTGTATTGTTTGAAGACAAACTGTCTGTATATAGATTGAGACTGGAGAAAGGTTTTAAAAAACGGTGCCTATTTGTGGGGACAAAAAAGACTTCAATAGATCTATGATATAATGTTGGTTATTTAATTGGTTAATGCAATTGTGAGTTTTTAAAAAAATCAAAAAATAGTGTTTTTTTGGCAGGCTAATTAGTACTTTCTTAATTTCAGTAGAGTAAGAAACACTTTGAATAAACAAAAACAGAATCTAGCAAATTTCTTTCTGTTCATCAATCTTTCAGGTCTGTTCAAGAGTTTGAATACAAGTTTTTGAAAGTCCTTTCCTGAGAATAAAGACCAGTGATAGGGGTTTATAATGATTTTGGTACTCCTTTTTTCTGATAAAACAGGCCATGCCTGTTGACTTGATTCCAACCATTTGTGCTTAAATTAAAATATACTTTTAGGTGATACATTCATGCTTGTTTGAAAAGTTTCCAAGTGATATAATATTTACCATATCATATCTCTTTGTAGTTTTGTCAAATGTTGGTTGTGCTTACTTGCACCAGTCTTTTATAGTGCATGGGATTCTAATCAAATACTAAGCTGTTTTTGTTTGTTTGTTTGTTTTCTGGAGATTGTGTTTTCACTGAACACATTATGCTTTTTTCGGACATAATTTCAACATGAAATTCTTGCTGAGCTTGATTTCTGGACCTGTGGCTGTGTAATAAAATATGATACCTGTGCATTATGCATATAATGTTTGTTACTGTGCTGATCAGTCTGCCATTGGGTGAACTAAGCATTCCCYGTATTTGTTCGGGGATTATATTTGTTCCTTGGACTAAACACCGTGTCAGGTTTTTTTTATATCCTTACAACCTTAGTTCAGAAAATCTTTCTGAACTCTGATTCTTGAATTTTAAATTCTTGGTAACTTTTCAATCCTTCTCATACATCCCCTTCTTTATAAATCTGTATTAAGATTCTCTTGGCTTGCTTTATTAATTCCTTTCCAGCAAAGAAAGGACTTCCTGAGCCTTTTACAAAGATTTTAATTAGATAAGCTGTTTTTTTAAGAGCTGATTAGTAAGACTGGGAAGAAGGTGAACGTTTTCATAGAATGCATATTCATGTGTGGCATGGAAAAACTTTAAAATAGTCTGATCTTAAGAGTTCGTAGTTTTTATCGAGAAATTKGGAGCCTGCATATATTTTTATGTCAGCGTACAAAAAGCACACTTGTATTTTTGAAGCAGACCGCTGTATAGGGAGTAGGTCTGCTTTGCACAGACATGTGCTTACCTGGAAATTTTGATCATTAAGAAAATTAAGAAAGGAATTTTTCCTTTCTGAATTGGGTGGAGTTTTGTTTTGTTTTGTTTTTGTTGTTGTTGTGTTTTTTTTTTAAGAGCAAAGGGACTTGAAACAAGTCTGATAACTTTTTCTTTGATTTAATTGCAAACTAAAAGTGCTTCATATACTGCAAAATTTTTTTAAGTTCCATTGCGTGGAATGGTATGCGTTGCTTCTGGGCTGGATGATTTTGTAATGTCATGCTGAAAAACCATTCATAACCAACTTCCTTTGTTTGTCTTCAATACATGTGTATTACTGCTGCTTTGCTAAAGGGTAGTAATTTTTTAGTTTTTAAAATCAGTTAATCTTTGGAGGGAGAAAAAGCAATCAGTGTTTTCTGCAAATAATATATAGAAAGCCTATAAACTGTTATTTTCACTTTGATTGGAGGTATCTAAACATGCTAATCCTGCTGCACTTAGACCAAGAAAACATCTTCCTTGTGTGATCCTGATCCCTTTCTCCTTGGCACCCAGTAAACTGTTCTTTCCAGTCCATGTAGTCTCTTCTTGAAAACCCTTTTCACCTCCAGAAAATAAGGTTTGGTTAGTAATGTAAACTGGAACAATATTATTGTATACCCAATCTGAGGTGATAATGTGTTAAAGAAAGCTACAAGTGTTTTTGAAGCTTTGTTGTATACTTGTTGAAAACTTTGTGTACATTCATATACTTATTTAACTCTTTCACACCTATTAAGATCTTTTGATAAAATTGAAAGCTTTGGCTCTTTTGCTTACTGCAATGTAGKAGTTCATATGTATAAACTATGCAGCTTGTTACTAAATGCAAAGTCTTTACATTCTTATGTCCCTTAAAAACAAGGCGTTTCAGATGGGGAATGCTTTGTCCTCTGATTATCTTGTGGCTAGRTAACAGTGATGAGAGTTAGAAAAAGTTGAACCTTTTCTTAGGTATGCATGAAAAGCCACAATTTATGAGTGTGGAAGTTATCAGCAGATTAATTTGAACTCTGTGGGAATTGTGTATGATACTCCAGACAGAATTTCCCCTTAAATTTTATTAGTTCTGTACACTGATACGGAAATCAGCACTACAGTTCTACTAAAGATACTCAGTTTTCAGACAAAAAGCCACAGGCAGCACAAAAACGCCAGGGCTATCCGTATATTTTTATGTACAAGTTCAGATGCCAGGTGTTTACTGATTAATTCAGCTGTAACATAAATCAATTTGCTGTGTATTCTGTTTTTAGTTTTCTTTGATTGAGAGTATGTTAACTAGATAATTCCCATTTTATTCATTTATCTTTTGGCCACAGATGTACATCACATATCCAGTACTGGGAGATGGATATTATTTTGATGGAGACACAGATATCAGTAGTATTCAGCTATTAAGTGTGATTTTTATTATATTTGAGGCAGCTTAGTAAATTACTGGTACTAAGTTCTGGCTAACTAAATATGAATCAATACAGTGCAGACCTTTAAGTTCTGGACATTGTCTGAAGAAAAAAAAATCAAATTCTAGGAGTCTGCTACAGATTTACATCAATATAACAACCCTTTTATGCCTTTCATATTTTCTTGCTTTTAGTGCTGTACGATAGTTTGCTTTGCAAATTGTAAATACTTGTGCAATCTGGAGAATTTGAAATCTGCTATAAAGCCTCTGATATGTGTCTGCAGACATCATATAATGCCTCTTAAATTGTGCATAAAAGCAAGATACGCAAGTACTGTTGGTATTGGCTTCCCATAAGTGGGGAGTGAATTTCATGTAATTAGCGGAAGCTCTCAGGACTCCACAATTTCTAGACTGTGGTTTGRTGATCGTCACTGCAATTTAGTCTGCTTGGAAGGATTGAAGACTTGGCATAAAGTGGCTGCGTGATTGGAAATTTTCAAAACACTTTCCTATTCGAGACAGCTCAAGAAAACCCCTTTTTATTTAAGGCAGCTCTCTTTTCTACTCAGTATCTGTACTGTTTCTCTTCCTTTCATCTTATAGCAAATAGGAGAAACATTACTCTTGAGTTCTGTTCTGAACAAAACCTTGCCTTCTTTCATTTTGTATCTTAAGTTTTATCTTCAGCTATCATTAAAATAATAACATAGGTATAAATCAAGTTTTCCTCACAAGCGTGTTTCTTAATATTGTCTGCTGTTATTTTGTTCCTGATCTGTAGAGCTAGTGACTCGCTCCTATGTTCAAAATTTWTAATGTGCGACCACAATTTTCTCATGAATATCAGTAAGAGACAATTGGCATTTCTGCACAGAGGTATACAGTGTCATTCTGTTACGTTTGGGAGTGCAATTAACAGCAGAGTTTAGAGGACTGTGGAGTCATCCCTGCATATATTATTTCTTTAACCTGTATCTTAATGACCAGTGCATAGCAAGTTTCATTGACTGAGTGGATTTTACTGTTCTAATCAGAGCAGTGAGTTCAGAAAACCATTATACTGCAGTAAGCTTATCCAGAACATTGTCTGCATTGCAATAGAAAAATTATATGGCATGGTACTATACCTGTGAGGTTGCTTTTTCCACTCTAATGGTTTGTTCTGGTTAGTAGGCACTAAGCATTTTGTTTCTCTTATAATTTCATTCTGAAGTTTCTGTTTGTATATCTCATGACCCACGAGATCCTCATTAAAATAAGATTTGCATCTTGTGGGCTGTCTTACTCATCTGGTGAAAATAGATGAAGAAATAGCATGCAGAGATAACAAAACAGGAATTGAAGGGAGCATTCCRCTGTTTTTAAAAGTAGAAGTTGGGGTTAGGTTTAGCTCAGTTAATTAGAGCGTGGTGCTAATAATGCCAAGGTTGTGGGGTTCAATCCCCGTACAGGCCTCTCGTTTGAGGGTTGGACTAGATGATCTCCAGAGGTCCCTTCCAACCTTACCAGTTCTATGATTCTAAATTATGGTGAAACAAACAAGAACTTTAAAATACCAAAATAGTTACTGTGGATTGCAATTTTTTTTTGTCATTTGAAGACTTTTTTTTTTTTTAATTTTGGGAAATATTTGGCTGAACTGTTTGCATTATTGATTATTTTAAGGGGGGAAAAAAAAGACTAGAACAGTACAAACAATAGGACTGTCTTTTTTTTTCTCCAGATACGCATTCAGTGTATATTGTGGAGAATTTGGTGTTTTGCTCTAGATGCTTTAACCAGGCTATATCTAAATGTTGTCATAATTTTGTTTTGTACAGTGTCTTTGATATGGCATTTCTTTGTATAGCTTAAATGCTTGTCTGGTTTGTCTTCATCTTGTGTCTTCATTGAAATAGATTAATAAAGAATGTCTTCTCATGTATCTTGCTGTTCTGAATGCTGATCATTATCGTGGTCTTGTTTGACTTATGTTTCCTCATGGTTTCCATTTTTCCATTGGACCTCACTCAGACGTAGCTTTTTTGTCTTCAGTTTCAAGGTTTCCGTATCATTATTTCTAGAAATTTGTTTTGTTTTTAGTTCACAGAAGCTGTTAACTATAATACGTGTTATTTTGGCACTTTGTAGCTTAGCTGTTTGCAAATGCTTTCTTTCATTTAGCGTAGAACCTACCTCTGTAGGTCTAATATTGTTTTTTGTTTGTTTTTAAGATAATAGTCCATGCATGTGTAATAGATACAGTACTATCTTATGCACATGAATCCAGCCATTAGATGGTTAAAACGCTCTATAAAGAAATACAACATCAAATGGAAATTCACTGATTTAGAAGGCATATGCTGTGGTTAGTTTTCTCAATTAAAGAAATAAAATGAAATTTTGTAAATTACCAGCAATAAGGTATAAGGTCAGTTAATACACTGCCCTAGCTGTTTTTGCTAAAATTAATTTGCAGTGTTTTAGTAATGAATTACTTGGACTATTTTTGGTCTTCCCATGAATGTTCTTCAGGAGAGTATATCACAATGATACTGAAGGAATGTTCTTGCAATAATTGRGGTTGAATAAGGGAATAAGCGAGTATGCTACAGATACACAAACTAGAGAAGTAAATTGGAGAAGTAAACCAGGGACTCTTATTTATCCTTTTACATTAAAAATCAGTGAAAATGAAGTTGATACACAACACAAAACACTGACATTGGTTTATAGTTAATCTTTAGAAGTCAGTGCTCTGGAATTATCAAGGGAAAAAAAAATTCATAGTGATCCAAGTATAGGGAAGCATTCCTAGATCTCTACCAGTGAAATGTTTGCATCTGCTAGCAAGCATTGCAGTCAGATTTTTCGTCTCATCTTTCCACCATTTTTCGTTAACATTGTTGCTGAAATTAAGAGAAATTCAGGAGGTTATATACTGCAGACTTGATGAGTGGTTTAACCTCATTTCCCATGATGTGCAGTGGTAATGAATAAGACATTAGTTATGTATGTTTGTGTAATGATCAGCAGTTAACAACTGGCATCTAATGCATATTGTTAAGCTTAACAGTCAACATTCACTGAAACAAATGAGGACTTTTCACAAGAAGTTTTTCAGATGTGATCATCTTTAAAATTAAGGAGGTCTTTGCAAACAATTTATATTTGCTAACATTTACTTACACGCTGGTCTGTTATAAATGGCAGAACGAAGGGTGTTGTAGGTCCTGTTGTCATATGCCACTGGGTCCTCTTGGTAAATACTGAATAAATTACTAGAAACAGATTTAGATGTATGAAGTGCAAAGTCATGTACTAAAGGAGCAATACATATTGTTAATAAAATGATAATTTGATTGCAAATTGATAGTGTTCAAATGCTAGTTGCTAATGAGATGATGCAGCACATTTAACACTTCTCATACACGTCTAGCTATTCTGTGTACCTCTAAAACACCATATTTTGAAAATAAATCAATAGATTACTTGCAGGGAAATCAGAGGCAGARGAATTTGAGGCCAAAAGAATACTGGGAGAGAAGGGGATCAGAAAAAGGAAAGAGAAAAGGAGGACTGTGGGGTCAAATTCCCGTTGTATTATCTTTATGCATTACACATGGGCAGATCTGTATGAGTTCTGAATAGCAGGAAACTTAGCAGGAAACATTAGTGTGGCCGTGACAGAAATGGATAAAATCCCATGATTAACTAAGATAAATATTGCCATGCAGAAGAAAATTAGTTTGAATTTCCAGTGCATTGATAAAAAGCTCATGTTGTTTTTAGTTTTACTCATCTATTATCAAACTAGAGACTGACTGACAAAGAAAATTGGACTTGTGAGGTAATATAAAGGAATAAGGAGCCTATTCTCTGAGGCAGTGACTTGAAAAGCTAGGCTTACTTAACCTAGTAGTATAAAGGCAAACAGCCTTGCRGGACTAGCAATGGGGGACAACCAGCCTACTTCAGTAACAGTAGCAGGGACTAGGTGGGATCAGTAATCCAGGGAAGTACCTTTTCTCCCAGTGCTTATATAACAAAAGTCTTGAACAGTTAAAACAAAAAATCGACGCCCTAAAAAATCCCCCAGCAACAACAAAAATCATACAATGGGCTAAAATGAGTATTAAAAATTTAAATCTCATCCATGACGGAAACACACCTTTACTTGTTTGGGCAGTGTTCTTCGAGTGTGGTAGCTTGTTTTACGTGTTAGATATTGGGTGTTTTGCAGCTCTGTACAAACCTCTCACCTGGCTGTTTTTAGAAGTCCTTCCTTGGATTCATGTTCTAATTTCACTGGGTGATCAGCAGTCTTCAATTGCTATCTTGTTCTTTGTCATTGGCTTGCTCCCTGCAAGTTTCTGCCTTGTGCCTGTTCAGGAAGGTGTTCCTGATCTAGGCTTTGAGCTCAAAGCCTTTGCACAACTATCCCAGAAGAGTCGTCATATTTTTTTTAATAGTGGGTAGACAGTTTCCTGTGTCCTTAACACTGTTGTACGACCAAATTCATCAGTGATATAAACCRGTGGAAGTAGATTTGCTCTATCAGCTGTCATGTTTGGCCTGTTACTTTTTAACGGTGCTGAAATGTTTATTGTGAAGYTGATTGCGGAATGTGTGTGTTTTTTTTAATGTAATTTCTCATAATTAATTGATTTTTCTCTTGCAACATTACCATTTGAATTCTCTAAGATAAATCAATAATTCTTTCTTTCTGCATCTGTTTATTCTTTGTGATGTTGTTTTTGGATTTAAAATGAATCCATACTGTTATCTGGACTTAAACTTTTTGTCTTCTTGTATTAGCCAGAAACATATTCTATTTCTCTAACAGCAGCTGGGTTTTAATGTACTWCTTTTCGTTCATTCATTACTAAGTAGTAGTGTATTATTAGTAGTGCAATAATATATTGGAGGGTTTTGTTAACTTCAGTCAGTGGTTTTTATTTTGTCAGACTTGCCACCRAGATTTCTGCTGTTTTACGAGAACACTTAGCTGCCTTGTTCTAAAGTAGTGGTGRTGGTAGGTATCAGAACACCCATTTCAGAAGCAATTTAATGAATGAGAARAACACTGAAATTCGCTATTGTGTAGTTCTATTTCATAGAATTTTCTAGCTCTGGTTCAAAAGTTATAATAAAGTCAGATGCTTCTTTAGTTAATTGACAGATTATAGTAAGGTGAAGATTTAGAGCAGGTAATATGATGTCAGAAATAGGCTAAACGTAGAAGGGAGACTAAGTGCACAAGAGAATGTACTAAAGGATAAAATTGTATCAACAGGGCATAATCTTAGATCTTTGTTGCTTATATTCATGGTGTTATTAGTTACAGTATGAGCTAGAGTGGCCGAAAGGAGATCACGTGTGTGTGAATGAATACATACACACACACACACACACACACACATATATATATATATATATATATATATAGATATAGATATATATATAAAAAATATATTGGAAGAGGGAGAGGCATATATATGTGTGTGTGTGTATTGGATATAATAATTACAATGATTGAAATGTATTAGTTCTGTAGAATTTATTAGTTGTATTAGTAAGCCAGCAATGACACACTCACTCAGATCTCCTCTCCTAGGTTAACAATCCAAAAGATGTTACATATTGATAACATTAAGGTCCTCTTGGAATTTTTTTGTGGGATGTTGAGGTACAAAAGGAGAAAATTTATGAAAGAGTGAATTCATTGAATCTTAAGAGTTCACACTAGACTTTTGGATGCTTTCTTGAATGGAGTCTTTAGGTTTTTCTGAGATTCTTCTGATTCTRTTTTTTTAAAAAAGGCAGTAAATTTGGGAAATGAGAAAGGGCAGGAAAGACATAAAGAATGAGGAGTAGAGAATCAAGTGAAGGAAAGTTGCGTTGTTTGGTGGCAGGGTGGTGAGGATGAATCAAGTTACTAAGTATCTGATTTGAGATACTCTCTCTTTTGTCCTGCCTTAAGAGAAGCCACTTTTGAATGACAAGTAGAACTTGTACAGTGAATTTTCTCTCCTAATATTCTTGTTGGTTCCGGAGTTCTTCAGTAACCCTTGCCTTGAGTCTCGGGAGCTTCCTTTGGAGCCTTAGGAAGCTATTTTTGGGTCAGTGTCTCTTGGCAGTTAATGCCATTAGTACATATTTTTTGAATCTACTACYTTAAAATATATTTTAGACTATGTTTTAATAAAAAGCAGAAAATTGTGAAGAACTGGAAAAGCAACGCCGTTTCATCATTTCTCTGCTAATAATTCTATTATGTCAGGTGAACAAAAAGTTCTCTTTCAGGCTTTAYGTTTGTTTGTTTTTTAATCTAGGAAGTAATATTCCATTCATCCAGGCCTTCAGTCTTGGAAAGATTGTATATGTAAACACTGGAGCAATAGCTTACTATTAGTTTTTGTAACAGGTTCAATAATTGTAAGCRTATTACATATGTCTAACTAAATGCATATGTATTAGGAGTGTCAGTGATATTGGTGCTTATATAGATGGAAGTACATTCAGAAGAGCTGATACAGCTGATCTGATAAAATTTTGTAATTGTTTATTTATATGAAATCTTATGTTTARAAGATCAGAGGTGTTTACAAAACTGGAGTTTTTTGTATTTAAAAATCAGGACTATAGTAATCCAAATCCAAACTATTTTTAAAGTGTGGTTGATGAATTAACTAGTCTTCCTCTAGTATTATCAAACCACATCAGCTTGTGCAGTACCTGCAGACTTAGTCATAAGGAAAAAATTCAGTGGCTTCCTCTGCTGGTATCTCTGCATCAATAAAATTAATTCATGGATTGTAGCATAAGTATTGAAACTCTCTTACCTTGTCAGTGCTAATGACTTCCCTGTTAAGTATGTAACATGCTTTCTGTGCTCTTAAAAAACTTCACTTACCGAAAGTAAAACAAGCCCTTCAAACTAAGGTCACTTTGATAGTGACTAATTGGATCATAAGATGATTTGTGACAGCAACATGGTGCTTAGAATTTGATAATTTATCATAAAGTTCAAGAAGGTATATTCAGTGTTGAAATCCATTGAAAATAAGGACTTCAGAGTTCYGCAGAAAATAGAAATGACGCTGTGAATGTTGTATTCACGTTTTCCTCAGATGCTTCTGCACATGCTGTAATATCCAGGGACACCAACTGTCTTTTAAATTCTTTTTTTATTAATTGTATTTGTATTTCAGAGTATTAATAAATACAGTTTGCCATGATACCTCTCATTGCTACTTTTTTTTAACTCTCAAACTTCATTCCCCAGTGCTGCAGAATTTGTATGCATTTTTTTTTGAGCACTTGGATCAATATAGCTATTCATTTTGTTGCTTTGTTGTCAATCTTTGTCTTAAAATATCATAAAATGCATTTCACCATGTTTTTAATGTAAAATTTTATATCTGGATTATATTCTAATAAATAGCTTTTTTGACTTCAGAAAAAAATCAGTTTTAGAAAGGTAACAATTTTCTTATGTTTGTATAGGGGAAAATGCAGCGTTGCACTTCTGAATGAGACKGAATCTGTGTTGTCATATCTGGAGAAAGAGGTAATATATGTGACTTCTTTTTTGTTTAAATGTTGGGACAGATTTATGTTATGATTTTTACAACACTATTTTTCATAACTAAGAGAATAATACCTTGGAAATATTTTTTAAAATATTATGTTAGAAGTTAAGAAAACACTTGATTTTAAAAGTGTTAYGGAATAAAAACTATTATATGACTCTATCGTGTATTATGTTTCTATTCTGCCTATTACTATATGTAGAAAATAACTTAAGTCTACARAGTAATTTGTATGATATCTTAATATAAAAGAAAAAGACATGAACAGTTTTCATCCAGTGGATACTTTAGGGAGAATTCACACAGCCTCTTTTTTACTGAGAGGTATTCTGATGGGAAGAACCTTCCATAAACAATGGACAGAGAGAGAATTACTCCTCTAGAGGGCAATTTAGCACAGGATTTTTAATTTTAGGGGCTCTGAATTGTGGGAAAACTTGTGGGAGTTTAGCCTCACTAGAGAGAAGACCCCTCCCCCCCCAAAAAAAAAAAAAAAAAAAGCCCCAGGAAGCATACATATTGTAAAACACCTTTAAAATTAAATACATTTTTCTTTGGAGTTTCTTAGGATGTCTTTATTTTCATATTTATACGCTAAACCATAGGTGATCTAGGTAACTTATAATATGTCCCTTAAAGCATTACCTGCCAATTCTGCTGACTGCACCAGGTATGCTGATGCTATTGGTGTGGTGTAAGCCTTTCTCAGATACTGACAGTGTTTTATGCTGTTTCAGACTAACTTATAAAAGCATGATAGGGATATTTAGGAAAAGCAGCACGTTAAATTCAGAAAGTAGTTGCCATTGTTGCTTTTCAAATTCTCTGATATGTTGCTGCGTATAGATTTSTTCATCATTCTACTGTTCTGAAATAGCTTGTGAGCAATGGAAGAAGCTTCTGTTAGCCTTTTAAAAGTACTCATAAAACATCTGCATTGCTTAAAATAAGAACTAATGCTCCACAATTTTTATTCTTCTACCTGACCTGTACCATCAAGAAATAGATGAGAAGTGTATGAGGGGGACTGCTTTAGTAATTTTCAAATGGAATAAGATGTAGTTTACAAAAACAATGTAAAAATTCATTATGCTGTGTCTTCTTTTTTAGGATACTTTTTTTTATTCATTGGTGTATGATCCATCACTGAAAACACTTTTAGCAGACAAGGGAGAAATCAGAGTGGGGCCTAGGTACCAAGCGGATGTGCCAGACATGCTTGCGGAAGGTAAATATTTTTTGATTTTCATTCAGAAAAAATTCACATCTTGCATTAATGCTTATGCTGAAACTCTGAAATACAGTAGTCTGCCTAAAGGCAGGGAAAACAAAGTAGCAGAGATCAGAAAATTGGCAAATACTGGTAGGTATTATGATGAAGCAAAGAAAGGGTGCTTGGAGTAACTGCAATGTCCCTTTAAAGTTTGTGCATAACACAATGTAGACATTTTGTATTGATTTATCTAGCTAATGGTATAGCCTAGCTATATCTTTTGTGTAGGCCTCATGGAAAGAAAATGTTGAGAACCRATCAATTCTGTAGAATAATTATACAATAACAAAGTAAGTGAAAAAACATTTCCTTTTTCTCTCTTTTAAAGTGGGCTCTGTATGTAAAATGCGTGTCTTTGTGTCTTTGTATTTTTAGATACTGACTTCCCTCAGAGCATCTTGTTTGTTTTGTAGMAGGAATGAGATAAATATTTTGAATGTTGGTATAGTTTTAAAATAATGAATCTTTATTTTTTCTTAATATAGCACAACTCTTTGTACCTTTGTCTTGCGCTACATAGTAACATTAATTTTTTAAACAATTTCAAATTCAATATTTATTTAATTTGGATGCTCTACAAGACGTATGAGCAGCGATGTTTTGCTATATATTTGTAATGATAATATTTACTTAGTAAATTTTAAAATGAACAGTTTTTGTCAGTGAATTTTACACTCTATTTTGAGTAATAATAAAATAAAAAGTTTTCCTGAGAAATACCTAAGCATAAAAATTTTTTTCAAGAATCTTGGCTGCTTATTCCTTTTAAAAAAAAACARAAACAAAAAACAGTTCTGAATGCCCTAAATACACATTTTCATAACCTTAGATGGGATGTTTTACATTGGGTGTGGGCATTTTCATGGAGCTACTGGAGAGAGTCCAGCGTAGGGCTAC
>NW_028186579.1:1961208-1967054 GCF_003343005.1 Rhea americana
TCTTCAAAAAATATTCTTTAATATTCTTTCTACAAAGCTTATTTAATGAACTATATAAAAGAAGAATGATTTAATTTCCTGGATGTGGCAAATTATTTTATTATAGGTGCAGTTTAGTGGATACATRCATTATTATTTTGACTTTTCTTTTAATAACTGGAAATAAGCTATAGGAGGAGTTTTCCAGATTTGATTATAAACAGTGCAGCCTTACTTAAGAACATGGCTGGAATATGATACACTACTTTTCTTGCTATAAAATGTCTGAAGAAGATATTAGGGAACAAAATAGTTACCTAGATATTCATGTGCTGAAGAGGAATATTTCGTAGAGAGTTAAAGAAAATTATTGTTTCAGTATGTATATCAAGTAACCAGGAGGTACTAACGTATTTCCAAAATAGTCTGTCAAATTTTTGAGGCTTTCAGGGTGAATTAGGGTTGCCTGCCAGCCAGAAAGCCTTTTCCTACTGAATTCTGTTATGCGGGTTACTAAAAACAAGGTTTAATTGGAATCATAACAGTTACTTTGCAGGTAAATGGAGATTTTACTTATACCTTACATTTTTTYCCCCCTAAAATCTGTCCATATTTTTTTTAGAAGTTATTAAATTTTTTTAGAGCTTAACTTCCCGAGTTAAATTCTTTCTTCTGTTAAATGAGTGAGTGGAAGATCTTACTTTTGCTTCATGAAGACAGGATTTTATTCTGTATTACTGTGTGTTTTGCTTTTTTCACACGCTCTTAGTCCCAGAAGTGTAGTAGGTGATGCAGTCTTCCAGCTGCCCTTAGTAGGGAGCAATACTCTGTCAGTTACTAAGATTGAGAAATATGATGTTGCCCACATAGATCAATGTAACACAGTATCCGCAAACAAAAGATACGAGGTATTTTAGAGAACACTTTTGGTGGTTTAATTGGATTAATCTGCATTTAYTTCCAGTGACTGGTGAAAAAATAAATAGTCTGGTTTTAGGAGGATGAAATGATCTAAATTGTAGYTTTGACTGGTTGTCACCTAATTGTTCTTGTAGTCTTCTGAACTCCAGAGTGCAGAAGATGATTCAGCTGCATCTCTGTTTCTGTGTAACCTGACAGTTTAACAGTTAATTCCTTCATAATCGAGCCTTCTCATTCACAGAAATATATTTTAAAAAGTGGTTAAAATAACCACCATAAAATAGGTATGTTTTGAAAATACGGGATTCGCTACAGATACCTGAATCTTGAAGTAAGTATTTCAGCCTATATTTTTAAAAGTGGCTAATGATCCGTCACTCAAATTTTGCTTCCATAACATATAACACTAAAAAATTGACTCTCAGAAATCCGGACTGATCTTCATGAAAGAGAATTTAGAACACTTTGAAAACTTCTTTCATACCGAATTTTTTCATAAAGAGAGGAAATTTACCTTTCTTGTAAGTTGCTAGTAAACATATTATAYATTTAAATACACCCCACAAAAGAAATAGAAAAATCTAAAAATGAACAGTCATTTTTTTAATGTTACTGGCATATAAATCCAATTAAAATGACTGAAARCATGGTAATTCAGATAGTTTTCTGAAGGCTAGTCACAAAATGACTGATAAATGAAATAGTTCTTTGAACTGTGAGGGCCCTTACACATCTTTAAATATCARATTATTTCAGTGTAAACATTTTGATGGATTCTAGTAGGCTTCTGGACTAAAAATTCAAATGGCATGCTTTTCTATTATACTGTGATAATTTGTGTTCTGTTTGAATAGAGCACTTTMATTTTATAGTGTTTTGTTCAAGCACAATATATCCATTTGGGGGGGGGAATAGATTCCCCCCCCCCCCCATTGACATTACTATTTTTTCCCTCCTTAAATAAAACAGAACTTCAAAATCAGGTACTTAGGCCAGTCATTGGATAGTTCGACATGGCTTTTCTTCATGGCTGAATTCTGTTATTTTATATTTGTTTTGATTTTTTGATTTGTGCAGTGTAGAAACTATTTTATTTTTCAAAAGATAAAAAGTTTCATTAAAATCAAAAGATAAAATGAAGTATTATAAGTTCTGCTCTTTGTCCACTTGGAGATAGAGTGAATTATTCTTGTAGAGTTCTCTGTGTGTTTAAGTATACCTTTAGTTTTCGATAGATGTGCATGCACACAGTTTTTTTATGGAAACATTTGTTGATTTGCATCATTTTAGAAGAGTCTTCCAAAAGATGGAATGTGTTGCTTATACATACAATTGAATACTACTCTTCCTATCTACTTATCAGCTGTAATTCTTACCTGTCTCAGTATCCCAGTGCCTGCCTTCAGAAAGTAATCAGTTTTCGTAAAACACAAACAAGAAAGARAACTTGCAGCCTGGGAATTTATGGCAAGTCCATTACTACTTATATGCATGTTYGAGTGAAGGTGTGCATGTTTGAATGTATGCATTAGTAAGAAAAAGAAAAATTCAGAACCTTCACTTGTGCCTCTAACTTACTGAAGACTGCATACGGCAACGCAGAGCACGTGGAGAATGTAACTTTGGCTGTTGGGTTTCCAATACAGAATGGAGTCATAATTCTGGATTTTCAACTAAAGTAATGTAGGGTCAGATTTGTGGAAATGCTCAGTTGACATCAATGTGAACAGTATTTTTCAATAGAAAGCATTAAAAGATGCTGTAGTATTCAGATGTATTTGTCCTCCAGACTGTAAATAAGATAAAATTTAAAAATAATCTTCTTAGCAGAAGTGTAGGACRGTTCATGTATGGATAACTTAAGTGGAATTTGTCTTAGAATCTTATGTTTTCATATAATTTTCTTGCCCCCATTTATTTATATAACTGACTTTTCTCCACCAAGACCTCTTGCATCTCTGATCTCCCTTTGCCTCTGTTGCTCATTTTGTGTGGATTGTCTAAGAGTATAAGCTAGCAGACTGTTTGTGAAGCRGTATTTTTAAAGGAATGGAAGTTATATAAGGTATGGCTTAACATGTGAAAATACAGCTGTTACCTGTAACTCAAGTCATCATTATGTATCTCAAACTGAACACCTGGAAGTCCCATGCATATCTCCTGACATATTAATTCTTCAGATGCTGAATTGCTTRTGTAGAAAAGAGCACAATAAATAGAGGGAGCGTTAAAATCAGAGTATTTGTGAAGTGCACATTTTGTAGTTACGCAGTGGGAAGTGACAGGAAGAGGCACTTTCTTTGTATCTTGAGAGTAGGTTTTAAATAATGTTAGAAATAAGATACGGAGTCATGCAGAATTACAAGTAGTTGCTAGCTAGCAGCAGGAATTCTGTCCACTATCAGTCAGATGTTGATGAAGGACACACAGTTAGAAAGGGACATTGCACAAAAGRCAGGTAGAAGCTAATGGACTTGTGACGCCTTTTAGAACTTGTACTTAATGCGCTTCAGAAGAATAAATTCTCTATATCCTTATAGTAAATGGGAATAAAAAAAAATTAAAATGTCTATACTTTTTTCTTCTACACTCCTTTTGTTTGTTTAGCTAGACTAAAATATTACATGTTTATTGAAAACTATATATTTGGAGAAAGAACAGATCAGACTTTTAACGTCTCTTACGACCTTTGTTACGAGCATCTTTGGGAGTAAAACTGCTCTCAAAGTTGGTCAGATTAGGAATGATGTGTTAGTTGCATATTCCCCCACCATGCCAAATCCAGTCTGTCTTTACTCTAATTTGAAGTTTAAGAGTCTTTTAAATTTTTGTTATTATCTTGGAGAATCTGAGAACAATATTCTACAGCACTGACATAATTTCTAGTTAATATGGTACTCGAGAAGGTCCTTTCTCAGSTTTTAATCGCACATTCTCCAGCGGCTTACCCTGAGTATGGTTTGTAAAGTTGTGTATGTTTCCAAGGTGGAGTAAAATTTCGCTTCCCTATGCAAAACAAGAACAAAAAGGGTTGTCTCRGAGAACCAAAGCACGTGTTTGGGCAAAGAGCATCATCTTTTCAAGCATCTACATCCATACTCTGCAATCCAGGAGCAAGTTGCCTAGTCTCTGCAAGTGTATGCAAGAAGCTTCTATATGTTGAGTTGGTTCATCTAGCTACTGTGTTTGATCAGTGTATCAAGATTGTCACCATTTTCCCTCTTCTTCCCCCAGCTTCCCACAGTTGCTTCTTGCCATTTAAGAAGTGTATTCCTGCAAAATTCTGGCATCTGCTGTGAACAGCCCACTTATGTTGTATGAAATTAATACAAGGCATTCATTTATGAAATAAATTAAATAAATTGCATAGACTTGTAATTCCTTGACGGAACTAAAACAATTAGGGCACATATATCTGAAAGACAACAATTTTTATATGTGTCACTAGTAAGTTCAAGTGTTGTTACCTTAGAGAAGAGGTATATTTAAAAACAAACAAAAAACTCCTACAAATTTCCTCTAAAGAAATCACTATTATCACTATTTGGTTAAAATACRTGCTTTTATAAATTGTTCTGAATATGATCATGTTGCTGTAACATTAACTGACATACATTCTATTTAGTCCTGTTTTATATACAGAGAAGGAGAAGTATTAGGAAAATTAGGCACGTTGCTCCAAGGCAACAGATCAGTTTCAGATAGACTTCTGCAGAAGTCTTTTGCCTTTTCCTATTTCATAACCTGATTTATTTAAAACCAAATGTTTAWAAATTCTGGCATTTTGACCAGTATTTTTCAGCAACAGAGCTYTTAATGATATGTTACGAAGTTGGCTAGAAAGCAGAGAATGAGATAAGTAAGGTACCAGCATAGCTTTAGGAACATGGTTCATAAAATAGAGTAATATTTAAGAATAGGATAAAGCTTAAGGAAAAAAAAAAGGATTTTTTTAATGCATTTGAAAATAGTTTCCTATGTCTGTACTAGTCMTTCTGCTTTACAAAAATTGTTATAGGTCTAATTGTAGTTATGCAATAAAATGTATGACAGCTTAGCTCTACAAACATGGTCAAAGTGTTGTTGTAGACAGGGAAGCCAAGTGTTTAAATARCCTAATTGGCCAAAGCAGTAATTTCTTAAGCAAGGCTTGCTTTAATTTGTGGATGGTGTTGTGAATTACATGGAAAAATTGAGACATAGTCAGCAGAAGTCATTAATTGTTCCTGTCCGTCTGTTGAAGCTGAATTGAAATTTCTGAAGCAAAGGGCAGTTTCTAAATAAACCTAAGAAAGAACACTGACTATGTTCTGGTCATGCTTGTTATGTAAATGTATGGAACATTTATGGAATTGTAATTCTTATTTAAAAAAAATCTGGTATGCACATTGATTTTTTTGAAGAAAATTAATAAAATTATAAAAGATAAATTTGGACTAACCATCTCCTACAATTTTAAGAAAATCAGGAGAACAAGATTTGGAAAAAAATGTTATTTTTGTTTTGTTAAGCAATAATGAATAAAACGTCTGTATAGCAGAATTTGGTAAGACAGTGTAGGCAAGTAAGGGAGTTTAAAATGTTTTTAAATATGAAATCAATATTTTCAAGAAAACTTAGTCCACAAATGTAAGAACAACCATGCTGAGTCAGACCATCAATTATTTATCCATGTGAAAGATCTTGTGCTTTTTTGGAGATTACGTTAATCTTAAAAATTGATGAAAACCTATTAGAAATCCAGTAGACTGTCACCTTGAGTTTCCTTGCATGTCTACTCCTTAATTTCTTTGAAGAACTCCAGTGAAATCATGTGACGCATGATTTATAAAAGGCACGTTGACCCATCATACTCACCTGTGTGTCCAGAAATTTTGTTCTTTTTTATAATTTTTACTAGTATGGCCAGTATGACTGTGTGAGTTTTGACAGTGTTCAGTTGCCTC